>NW_025975074.1:0-8134 GCF_021869965.1 Rhincodon typus
TCTGAAGAAGGGTCCCGACCCAAAACGTCAGCTTTCCTGCCCCTCTGATGCTGCCTGGCCTGCTGTGTTCCTCCAGCTCCACACTGTGTTATCTCTGACTCCAGCATCGGCAGTTCTTACTATCTATTTTGCAAACCAGCCTTCACATGTTGATTCTTTTCTTCCCTGTGGCTTACTTGAATTCAGGGGGTATAATGACCCTGCTAGTGGGTGGGGACAGGGGCATCTGCTCTCTATGGATACTACTGCCAGCTTGTGTACCCACCGCCAACACCATCCTGTGAGACCCCTCCCCTACCCACCTGGCCATTAATTGCCCGCTCTGGGAGAAGTCTAAATGAGTGACTGTTTCCCACACTGTCTCTGAGCCACAGTTCAGCTTGATGGTGGAGTTCAGAGACCCCTTCCACCACCCTGAGGGAATTCAGAAACGCTCCATTTATTATGACTGCCAGCGTGAAGTGTAGGACTCTTTCTCTGCTTTCTCCATTTTTAAGCGTCTGATGTGAAAATAAAAAAACTGGCGTAAAGGTTTCCGACCTGGACTGACATCATTAACAGATTTCTATTAGCACCAGCCCACGTCCTTTCTTGAAGACTCAAAACGTTGACTCTGGAGAGATAAACACAGATGCTGCCAGACCTTCTGAGTTTCTCTAGCACTTTCGGTTTTTATTTCCGATCTCCAGCATCAGCAGTACTTTGCTTTAATCCATTCTGGTGTCTGGTTTCGCAAATTTCCAAGTGTGTTTACACAATAGAGTTATCTTCCCCCACTTATACGAATAGGAAGGGTTTAGAGGAATATGTGCCAAATGCTGACCAATGGGACTAGGTCAGATTAGGATGTCTGGTCAGCACGGACGAGTTGGACTGAAGGGCCTGTTTCCCTGTTGTATGGCTGTATGTCTCTGAGTGGTGCAGTGACAGAGCAAGTACACAAAGACAGACAGACATTTCGCCTCCTGCTGCGATGATCATTAAAAACATTTCAATGTGAGATTTAGGACTTTGAAAGCAGTTTGAAAGGGATTGGGCATTGCTGGCTGGGCCCTTTCTGATGTGGTGGTGAGCTTCCTTCTTGAAACCCTGCACTCTGTGTGGAGAAGTTCATTCATTGGTGGTCCCTTGCAGATAAGGATGACTCTTTTCCACTCGCAGGGTGAATCTGTTAGTGGCTGCACAGCCCAATGTGGTTACCACAGGCTCTGTCACACTTGGGGCGCAAGGTGGTGGTAGGAAGGGGTGGGTGGGGAGTTGGTGTGGCAGTGCGCTCCTTTTGCTGCTTTCACCTGGCTTCTGCTTTTTCCCAGATGCTCCTCCTCCACTTTTTGGTTCCCAGGTATCTATGGGAATGCCGCACTTCCCCAGTGAAGCCTTGAGGGTATCAGTGAAGGGCTTCCTCTGTCCACCTGGGCCTCACCTGCCATTTTGAAGCTGGGAGTAGAGCACCATCTGCAGTAGGTGCAGCCACACTGACTGTAGGAAGGGAGTAAAGCATAGACTTCACAATGAAGTTTGAAGGAACTCTGAAACAACCTTGAGGGAATTTACTGGGATGTCGGTCTCACTGGGTGCGGGAGACTGTCTCTTTTAGCAAGAGGAAGGAAGATTCGTCACAGCAAACAGCGAGTTTGACAGGCAGTCAGTGATACTGCACAAACACATGGCTTCGAAGAAAGCTGTGTCACGGTGAAGGGACACCATTGGCCCTGTCTGCGCATGCTCCGATAGCCATTTTGGAGCAGTTGCTCCATTTCAGAAATGTCCTCTGGCTTTTCGTTTCATTCCATCCCATCCCAATCCCAATGGAAACCAGCAACATGTGTGTCCACTTTGGGATTGCTCTGTGAAGCGGGAATGTTTGCCACGCGTTTACTATTGTTAGTACAAGGCGTTCCCTATGAAGTTACTCAATTTTCGAGAAGCACTTGTGCAGACAGGGTTGGGCTATCTATAATAAGTCACACTGCAGCAGACTATGCCTCATCAATGAGGTAGTGACAGAAACAAGTGGGAAAGCCAATCGTTTGGTATTTGAAGGGCAGGTCACATTCCTCACCACCTGTAAACAGGAACCCCTGGCCCAAACAATTTAAGTCTTAAAAATGATCCCGTCTGAGCTAATACTTTGCTGGTTTCAATTTACTTCTGGTTTAATAAAGGGATTAGATGAATTGAAGATCTTTTAGGATCAGCAGCTCACAATAGATGGGAAATAGAAAGTAAGGAGAAGGAGAGAATTTGCATTTATAAGTCACCTTAAGCCTCAAGATCATTCTCAAGCACTTAAAATCAATAAATTACTTCAGAGGTGTACTCATTTTTGTAATATAGGAAATACAGCAACCAACTGGGACAAAGCAAGCTTCTAGCAACAGCAAAAGGATATTGACAAGATTATCTGTTTTTAATTCCCCTGTTCTTCTTAAAAGAAATGCTATGGGACCTTTTGTGTCCACCTGAGAAAATAGGTTTCAGGTAAAGTCTCTATCCACTAATGTGAAGGTTAACTTTATTATCTGATGATACTTGACTCTGAAACAGCGCAGTAGAGAGAATTTATGATATGATCGGTTGTGATTTTATTGGAAATGAAAAAACATTGATTCACGTGACTCTTGACCTGGAAGCAGTGTGACCAGAAAGGAAGTTGATGTACAAAGACATGTGGCCAGACCCAAAGGGGAAGTCACATGAGAAGCAGTTGCTGTGAAGAAGATGGGAGGGCTGGGCAGAGAGAGAAATCAATCATCACTCTGATGCAGACACAAAGCGAATGTGGACTAGACAGGGAGGCCTGAAATAGGTAGGAAGGCAAATGCTAAGGATGATACAAAGAGTCTGCAAAAGGATGTAGGCAGGTTAAGTGAGTGGGCAGATGGAACGTAATGTGGGAAAATGCACTTTGGCAGGAAGAATAGAGGAGCTGAATATAATTGAAATGGAGAGAGACTGCAGAAGGCTGTGGAACAGAGGGAATTAGGAGTCCTTGTGCACAAACCACAGAGTTAGCATACAAATTCAGGGGCAATAGGGATGGCAAATGGAACGTTGGCCTTTTTGTCAAAGGGAATGGAATCTAAATGTAAGGAGGATAAATGTCTCGCTGGACTACAACTGGAATCATAGCCATCTTTGAGCTGTGGGAGGAAACACACGCAGGCACAAGGAGAATGTACAAACTCCACGCAGACAGTCACCTGAGGCTGGAATCGAACCTGGCACCCTGGCTGTGGGAGGCAGTAGTGCTAACGACTGGGCCACTGCGTTGCACTACTGTGCATAGTTTGGGACCCTTATTAAAGAAAGATATACTGATATTGGAGTCAGTCCAGGGAAGGTTCATTAGGCTGATCCCAGGAATGGAGGGACTGTCTTAGGAGAGGCTGAGTAGATTGAGCCTGTACTCATTAGAATTTAGAAGAATAAGAGAAGAACCTATTGTCTCATGGGGAACTTGACAGGGTAGATGCAAAAAGCTGTTTCCCCTTGTGGGAAAGTCTCGGACCAGAAGGCACAATCTCAGAGTAAGAAGTCACATATTTAAGACCAAGATGAGGAGAATTTTATTCTCTCAGAGAGAAGGGAACCTGTGGGATTCTTTATCATAGAGGTCTGTTGAAGCTTGGTCATTGAGTGTATTCAAGGCTGAGATAGACAGATTTTTAAATCCGGAATCCAAGGTTGTTGGGAAAAAGCAGGAAAGTGGAATCAAGGATTATCAGATCATCCACGATCTCAATGTATGGTGGACCAGACTTGAAGGGCTGAATGGCCAATTTCTGTTCCTGTGTCTTATGATCTTCAATAGTGAATTGTGATGCTTTATGGAAAATTCTAAATATTTATTTGAAAAAGTCAATTTAGAATTGAGATTTTAAGACCTAATCTTTTCCCACTCACAAGCCATTGAAATATTTAAGCTCCTCTAATTCTGGCTTCTTGTGCATTCTTCATTTCTAATCACTTCACCATTAGTGGCTATGCCTTCAGTTGCTTGGGCACCAAAGTGCAGGAATACCCTCCTAATGTTTCTTTGTTTCTCTAATTTGCACTCTTCCTTTAAGATACTCCTTGAAACCTACTACTTTTCTAACAGAACCCCAGCAGGAGTTGGCGATGGTGAGGGAATGCACCAAACAGAGCAGCTTGAGCAGTTGTGCCAGGACCTGTAGTGTCATGTGGTGATGGTGAGGGAGCTAAAGCAATCAATTGGAGTCTGTTTGGGGGAAAGGATGTCTTTGGGGAAGTAGGCCTCATGAAGAGAAGGATCAGACAAAGGATTATCTTAACCAGATGTAAACCATGGGCCTAATTCCATATAAACACTGTGTCTTCCTTGTTTAACTTTGATTTCCCTTCATGTTTGTAATGACCTGATGCCAGTGGAATAAATAATCCCTGTTTCTTGATCTTTGGGCTGTCCACACATCCAAACCTCATATTATACTTTGATAACGTTTTTGGTATCTTTCCCCTTTCGTGGTTGAATGGCATATTTTATTTAGTAATGCTTCAGAGAAGTATTTTGGGTGTTTCATTAAAGGTGCTATAAACCAAAATTATTGTTCTTACGATTGAGTTATCCTCAATGTACACTAAGATGGGGTCATGGAGGTCAAAGCCTCGAAAGTATTTAAGATCCAGTTAGATGAGCCAAAGGATCAATCTGGATGACCATAGAATTCCTACAGTGTGGAAGCAGGCTGTTTGGCCTACTGAGTCCACACCGACCCTCCGAAGAACATCCCATCCAGACTCAGCCCCTACCCTATTCCCTGTAACCCTGCATTTCCCATAGCTAGTCCACCAAGCCTGCACATTCCTGGACATTATGGGCAATTTAGCATGGTCAACCCACCTAACTTGCACATCTTTGGACTGTGGGAGGAAACCCGCGCAGACACTGGGAGAATGTGCAAACTCCACACAGACAGTTGCCCGAGGCTGGAATCGAACCCGGTCCCAGACGCTGTGAGGTAGCAGTGCTAACCACTGAGCAGCTCACCAACCAGGTTAGGGTTACAGCCTCCATCTGTGATTGCTTTATGAATTTTAGAAGCTGTGGTGAAACTTTTATATAAAAAAAATCATTCATGGGATGCAGGTATCGCTGGCTCGGTGACCATTCTTGAGAAGTTGGTGGTGAGCTGCTTTCTTGAACTTCTGCTATGTGTATGCCCACATTGGGTTTTATCCAAGTGCAACATTATACAAGGTTGTAGAACCAATTATTCAGTTCAGTAAATTGGGAAATGCTGTTTTGAGGGCGGGGGAGGGGGATTGAAGACTTGGTAGTTACCAGAACAAAGCATCGTTTACCATCTAGCAATCATTTTGGACGTATACATGGATAGGAAAGGTTTAGAAGGATATGGGCCAAGTGCAGGGAACTGTGGTTAGTGTGGATGGACACTTTGGTCAGCATGGGCCAGTTTGGGCTGAAGGGCCTGTCTACTTGCTATAAAGAAAAAAAATAGACCAGTGAGGAGTTGAAATGAAGGAACTTGCTGGAAAGAAAATGTTTGTTAAAGGGAAATTGGAAAGTAGTTGAATGGATGAAGGGGAGAAGCAGGCTATTTGTTGAGCTCAGGCAACCGCATCCCTGATTTCTAGATGGTGCAAAAATGTTTCACAGAGCCATCAAAATGCCAAATTTCAAATGGAGCTTCATCTTAATGTCCTGCTTCATCAGGCATGAAACAATTGGCCCCATTGATCCTCATGTCCTCTGTGAGTGGATAACGAAGTAGTTAATTTGATGCTTCATCCCTCAGTAAGTCCAATGTTCCTAATTGCTGTCCCTGTGCGACTTAGACAGTGGAGGAGAATTACTTTACTCCAACAATTTGGCAGGATTCAAACCCATGTCAATTTCCGGGAGAACTTCATCAAAAAAAAATTTGGGCAATATCTATTCTCTGGAGAAGTCGATAAAATCCGCCACTTGTTGCATTAACTCAGATGGAATTGGTGGAATGCAAAGGAGTGTCCAAAAATGTATGTTTTGCATGTAGACTTATCTCTGTTCAGTGATGAGTGTTTGGCCTGTGCGTCTGCATCCAGTGTCATAGTGATTCAACATTGCTTGAAATGTGTCGGTGTTTATCTTCTCTCCCCCTTCATTTTATGGCCTGCTCCCTGGAATACACTGACTAGCAAGAGAAAGACAAGACTTGGGGCTGAATTTTGAATGGTTTGGCAATTTGTAATCCTGCCACTGGAGCCTTGAGTGGGAAGGGGCCTTGTTTCTAAGACGCGGTATTTGCTGGCACATGCCAATTTGAGATTGTTGGGGATCCCACTCACTGAGGATTGCTGCCGACCCTAAGAAGTGCTGACCTAATTGGAGGACCCATCGCCTGGCAGTACCAGCACACTCAGAGGGCATTGCAGAGGGTGCCTCAAGAGAGAGCTTTGGGTGGGGAGCAGGCCCTAGCAATTGGGTGTGGGGGCTAGTTGACATGATAGCCTGGGGGCAGCCATATTACTGTTAGACACAGTACAGCCCACAGAAGGTACGTCTATCAAGGAAGGCTGACATCCCTTGCTCCCTGCTGGGATGTCCTGGCATTCACCCCATCTGGCGGAGGACCCTCCTGATATGGGCAAAGTAGCAGGAAATGGATCTTAATTAGCCACCCCGACCCGCTTTCCTGCTATTGTCCGCCATTCCATCTCACAGTCTGCCTGAAACGGAATGGTGTTTGGGTCCAGTGGGCTTGGATTCATGAGAGTGTAGAACACTGAGAGAGCATCTGACTGAAATATATAAAATTCCCGACAGGGCTGGACAAACTAGATGCAGGGAGGAGGTTTCCCCTGGTCTGGAACCAGGATACAGGGCAGACATTTTAGAACTGGGATGAGGAAAGGTTTCCTTACTCAGCAGCTAGTCGACCTGTGAAATTCAGTCCCATACTGGACAGAACTATGGAGGCCGGGTCACTGAGTGTATTCTAGAAAGAGACTGTTACATTTTTAGATATTAAAGGTGTTGAGGAGAATAGAGAGAAGGCTGGAATACGGGTTGAGATAGTGGATTGTAGTGAATAGTGCAGCAGCTAGAAGGGCCAAATGGCCTACTCCTGCTCTTAGTTGCTGTATTTCTCTATTTTTAACATTCTCGAGACTAAGGGGACCAAAATTGCTCAAGGTGTTCCAGATATGGTCTTACTAGTGCTTTGTATTGTTTTAGTAAGACTTCCCCATTTTTATAGAGAACACAGTGTGGAGCTGGAGGAACACAGCAGGTCAGGCAGTTCCTGCTCCTCTGATGCTGCCTGGCCTGCTGTGTTCCTCCAGCTCCACACTGTCTTATATCTGACTCCAGCATCTGCAGTTCTTGCTGTCTCCCCATTTTTATACCCCATTTCCTTTTTAATAACGGCTAACATTACAGTTATCTTTCCTATTACCTGTTGTACTTGCAGGGTAACTTATAGTGATTCATGCAAATCCCTCTGTGCTGCAGCTTTCTGCAGTTTCTCTCCATTTGCATAGTATTCAGCTCCTCTATTCTTCCAGCCAAAGTGCTGAACCTCACATTTTCCCACATAAGATTCCATCCTCCAAGTTCTCGCCCACTCACTCAACCTGCCTATACCCATCTGTAGACTCTTTGTGTTATCCTGACCACTTGCCTTCCTGCCTGTTTCCGATCAAACACACCTTGTTGACAGTACATTCAGTTCGGTTAACCATTTTTATATATTGTAGGGCATTGTGACCCCAGCACTGATTCCTGTGGCACTAGCTACAGGTTGCCATTCTAAAAAATGCTGTCATAATCCTAGCTCTCTCTCTTTTTCCCTCTTATTCCTTCCTCCCCAGTTAGTTTTGTCAGCTCGATTTTCAATTTTTTTTTCAATACTCCATTTCAAATAGACACTGCCTTTTTATCTCCTTCCCACTTTCAGTTTACAGTGACATTTGCTGATGTAATGATTACACCAACTAAACCGTAGTCATGCAAACCGTTGTGTTCTTTCAATATTGAGAAACAAACCTCTTGTAATACAGTAAATGAAGTAACTTAAACAGTAACAAAAACAAAGTTGCTGGAAAAGCTCAGCAGGTCTGGCACTTGTTGAGCTTTTCCAGCAACTTTGTTTTTGTTCCTGATTTACAG
>NW_025975075.1:0-8133 GCF_021869965.1 Rhincodon typus
CTGCTCCACCTTCATCCACGTGTTTGGTCACCTCTTCAAAGAATTCAATAAGGTTTGTGAGGCACGATCTACCCCTCACAAATCCATGCTGACAATCACGAATCAAACTGTGCCTTTCATAAATCCTATCTCTCAGAGCCCTTTCCAATAATTTGCCCACCACTGACGTAAGACTAACTGGTCTGTAATTTCTGGGGTTATACCTGTTCCCTTTTTTGAACAAGGGAATGACGTTTGCCTCTTTCCAATCTTCTGGCACTATACCCGTGGACATTGAGGACGAAAAGATCATTGCCAAAGGCCCTGCGATCTCGTCCCTCGCTTCCCATAGAATCCTTGGATAAATCCCGTCAGGCCCGGGGGACTTATCTATCTTCAACTTCCTCAGAATTCCTCGCACATCTTCTTTAATAACATCAACCTCCTCTAGCCTACCTGCCTGTTTCACAACGTCCTCCTCTACAACTAGGTCCCTTTTAGTTGTGAATACTGAAGAAAAGTATTTATTAAGGACCTCTCCTATCTCTTTAGGCTCTGTGCACAAATTCCCTTTACAATCCTTGATCGGCCCTACCCTTTCTCTGGTCATTGTCTTGTTTTGCACATACGTGTAAAAAGCCTTGGAGTTTTCCTTGATCCTATCCACCAAGGTTTTCTCATGCCCCCTTATAGCTCTCCTACGCCCTTTCTTCAGCTCCTTCCTGGCTAACTTGTATCCCTCTAGAGCCTTTTCCGTTCCTCTTTTCCTAAACCTTAAATAAGCATCCTTCTTCCTCTTAACCAGTCGTTCGACCTCTCTTGAGAACCATGGCTCCCTCACTCGATCGCATCTTCTCTGCCTGCTCGGGACAAACATATTGAGCACATGCAGTATGCATTCCTTAAACAATCTCCACATTTCTGTGGTGCTCTTCCTTGACAGCATCTGTTCCCAATTTATGTTACCCAGTTCTTGCCTAACAGAATTGTAATTACCCTTCCCCCAATTATAAATTTTACCCTGCCGTATGTACCTATCCTTATCCATGACTATCGTGAAAGAAACAGAGTTATGATCACTACCGCCAAAATGCTCTCCTACCAACAGGTCTAACACTTGGCCCGGTTTGTTGCCAAGCACCAAATCCAAAGTGGCCTCTCCAAAGTGTTGGTCTATCTACATACTGTGTCAGGAATCCTTCCTGAACGCACTGGACAAAATCTGCTCCATCTAAACTATTACAACTAAAATGTTTCCAATCAATATTTGGAAAGTTGAAGTCACCCATGACTACAAACCTGTGACTTCTGCACCTTTCCAGTATCTGCCTCCCAATCCGCTCCTCTACTTCTGTGCAACTATTAGGGGGTCTGTAAAAAACCCCCAACAAAGTGGCTGCTCCTTTCTTGTTTCTGACCTCAACCCAAACTGACTCTGTCGACATATCGTTCTCGAACTGCCTTTCAGTAGCTGCTATACTCGCCCTGACTAGCAATGCCACTCCGCCACCTCTTTGTCTACCCTCCCTATTTCTTTTAAAGCATGATGATGAAGCCTTCCACATCTATCAATTGCCAAAAAATGGACTACGTATAGAATGTGGATATCAGTGGTTCCCTGATGTTGCTGGGCTTCCTGGCAATTGGATAACACAGCCCCCTAGCTCCTTGCAGTTTTCTGGATCACCCTAACCTACCGTCCGGCTTTCAGACTCTAGTTCACTCAATGTCTTACCCCATCACAGCTGCCGGTAGAGCTGTGCACCCTTTGCTGCCAGCCCAATCACATGGCTTGTATTGAACATGTGAGTGACAAATAAGACATTGACAGGCTGTGAGCTACCAGTCACTTGAGATCACCTTGAAGCTCATAATCTTTGAATTTCTATACTCCCAGAAAGCAATGGAAGCTTTCAGTCATTGAGCATGTTCGAGATAGGAGTCAACAGATTTCTGGACACTAATGCCATCAAAGGAAGTGGGGATAATAGTGGGTCTGTAGTGGATGGCTATGATCTAAAATGAATAGTTTAGCAGGCTCAATAATGACCAACCCTTGTTCCTATATTCTTATGGGCCAATTCAACCCAAATTGGCATTTAGATTTTCTACAATCAAAGATTTCTGATGATGTACCATTGATAACAGTCTGCAATCGGGATTGTTTACGGCAGAGTGTAGATTATAATGTACTTGCTTCCTCTCTGCTGTTAGTTAAGCTTTAAAACAACTGTAAAATTGAAATCTCAACTCAGTAACCAGATTCAAGAGGTGTTTAGACTACTTAAAATGATAAACCTTTCAGATTAGGCTGATTGTTTAGTTACAAAAACTTGCAATCTGTAACTTTTCTGAAATGTTCACTCACTAATTATTAATTCATACTTAATTTGGTAATCCGAAATTGACAAAATAAAACAATAGAATATTGATATGATAAAGGGTAGATGTTCATAGATTGAGTATTAGATTTACCTAGGAGCTGAATTATTCAATAATGTAACTCTCACATTCCTTGCTTATTTAAATGATTTACATTAAAACATTACAAAATAGATTCATTCAGTACAATGCCATTCAGAAATCTCATATTATTGCCACACAAATTAAACATTACTTTGAACTTTAACCATTATTCTTTGCATACATTGTATAAAATTGGACATATACTACTTTATGCAGATAATTAACCAACAGTAATTACTCCAACCTACTGGCTCTGTAAATTTTGCACAAAGATGAATGAAGGCCAGGGCCAAGGAATTAAACTTGATTTAACTCCATATGATATTTATGTGATCTCAATTTTTACTAGGAATTGTATTAACCTTAAAAAGAAACACTGTGGGTGGCATGGTGGCTCAGTGGTTAGCACTGCTGCCTCACAGCCAGGGACCTGGGTTCAATCCCAGTGTTGGGTGACTGTCTGTGTAGAATTTGCATGTTCTCCCTGTGTCTGTGTGGGTTTCCTCTGGGTGCTGTGATTTCCTCCCGCAGTCCAAAGATGTGAAGGTTAGATGGATTGGCCATGCTAAATTGTCCATAGTGTCCAGGGATGTGTGGATTGGCTGTGGCAAATGCAAGATTACAGTGATAGGGTAGGGGTTAAGTCTGGGTGGGATTCTCTTGGCAGAGTCAGTGTGGACTTGATGGGCTAAATGGCCTGTTCCAACACTGTAAGGATTCCATGAATCCACTTTCTATGACTTGTGAGTTAATATATTATTAAAAAGGATGAGGGATTTAAATTGTGACAATAGGTGGAAAAATTACAACCATCTCAAGTTGATTTAGTTATTAAAAATTTTTCTTAGCATGTAAACAGGTGTAGTACGCCATTTAAAACTGAATGCCTTGCTGGGCTATTTCAGAGATAAGTCAACCACACTGATGTGATTCCAGAGTCACACACAGGCCAGGCTGGCTAAGGACAGCAGGTTTGTTTCCTTGAAGCAGATGGTGGAATACAAGTGACTGCTGTTCTAAAGGGTCGGGCAAAGCCCAACTGGTCAATGGCGTTCCCCAAACTATTGTGTTAATAATTATTCTGCCTAATTTCCCAATTCCAAATACCAACTGTTCAGTTTTGAATCAATACTTATTTGAACTTTCACATGTTATTAACATTCTGTATATTTTATAATAACTAAACTTGGCAAAACACTGTCACATATCATAAATCAGTTGCCTTCACTTAACCTTTACCCACTGAATAAACAAGAACATATGGTTAGCAACACAAACATCTTATAAGTGAATCAAAGATTAATGGACTCTGACATTAGAATTTGACAGAGATTTTCACCGAGACATGTAGACTGCCCTTGTTTATTTTATGCACATTTTTTCCTTTCTGTACACAATATATAATTTTAATTCTGTACTTGTGTATGTCACCTTAATATTGTTCTGTCTGTACACATGTTTACCTGTCACTGTTATACATTGTGCTTCTGTCTGCACTAGGGCAGCATATATAAACATCATTTCTCCATAGATGCTACCCACAATGTATCATTCTGTACTCTGGTTGGTTGACAGGATTCTTTGAAATGATTGGTTTGACTTGATTTGATTGGATTTGATTTGATTTATTATTGTCACATGTACCTATGTACAGTGAAAAGTTTTGTTTTGCATGCAGATCATAACATACAAAGTGCACTGGGGTAATAGAACAGAGCAAGGAATACAATGTTGTGGAATGTTATGGCTACAGGGAAGGTGCACAAAGAGTGCCATCAACATTAAATTTAAAATTTGAGAGGTCCTTTCAGATGTCTAATAACAGGGGGGATGAAGCTGTTCTTGAATCTGTTGGTTTGTATGTTTGAGCTTTTGTATCTACTGCCTGATGGAAGAGGTCTGAAGAGATTATAACGGGGGTGGGAAGGGTTGTGTTAACCAAACTAGCTTTAGATGATGATGAAGACTTTGGTCGCCCTCACTTTACCTTCCAATGAGTGTAACCCAGTTTTGTCGACATTATAGCCCAGGTAAGTCACTTGGGGTGCATGGAACACATATTTTTCCCCTATAAGGCATACGTCCACCTGGGAGAAATGCTCAAGCACTACGTCTGAGTTCTACAAATGCTCTTTATTGGTCTTCCCTGTTATTAGCACATCATCCAGATAAATGGTAACCTGGGGTAACCCTTGTAACATATTCTCCATGGACCGCAGGAAAAGGGCACAGGCTGATGATATCCCAAATGGCAGTCTTGTATATTGGTACAAACACTTAAAGGTATTAATTGTGGCGTATGTCTGGGACTGCTCATCCAGTGGCAATTGCTGTTAGGCTTGGCTCATGTCCAGCTTCGTAGAGAACAGCCCCCCTGCCAACTTTACATACAAGTCCTCTTTACAAGGGATTAGGTATTTATTCAGCTGCGAGAAGCGGTTTACCATTTGCTTAAAAGCCCCACAAAGGCAAACTGAGCTATCAGGCTTCACAATTGGTATGACCAATGCTGCCCATTCCACAAACTGCACTGGTTTGATGATTCCTTTGCTCTCCAGCCTTCTGATTTCCACCTCTACCTTTGCCCGCAAGGCAAATGGCACCAGGCCAGCCTTGCAAAATCTCTAATTTGCATCCTGGTCAACATGTAATGTGGCTTTGGCCCCTTTGATAGTCCCAAGCCCTTCCTGAAAATCTCCTGGGTATTTCATTAGGACTTCACTGAGGCAGCCATTTTTTTAATCAAAAAATGTTGAGCCAATCTAGGCGAATCTTTCTCAACCAATTGCACCCCAATAGACTTAGGCCAGAGCCTCTTACTACCATCAGTGGTAACTGCACCAACTGCTTCTCTTACAAGACTCAAACCAAAGTCGTACCCTTAATTTGCCATGGCTCCCCAGTGTCTGTTCTCAGTCTGGCTGAGGTCTCGTGCAAACTTAAGGGTTGGAGTCAAGAGCAAATCTTGTTAAAGACCGATTCTGGAACCACAGATACAGCTGCACTGAGATCGGCCTCCATGGGAACTGGGTGACCATTTAACCAAACATTAATTTTAATTGGTTCTGATTTGAATGTAGTTAAGCAATTTAATTGTTCCAACCTACATGTTGGGGGACTTTCCAGGGTACTGGCCTACAAGTTTTCTTAATCAAATCAGGCCTTGTAGGATGCCTGTGCTCTTTCAAGTCCACGTACTGACAGCAACTACAAAATGGCTGGCTGGCCCTGATCCTGAGGAACATTTTAGCCACTTGGTTGAGACTTGGCTTTGTTGTGGGGTTCTGCTGTGGGCTGACCTAGGGTGCCTCTGCTCAGAATATGCCCTGCATGAGGCTCTGCGATTGCCTACACTCAAGTGGTGTTCCCCAAGTTCAGTTGGTGAGGTGAGGGTGTCCACTTCCAATGGGATGCCCTGTAGTTCCTATGCTCCACATGTCACATTTTCTAATGACAAGGCCAGCTGCAGTTCCTGTTTGAAGTCCAGATGGGCTTCAGCTATTAGGCGCTTCTGCATGGTTATGTCATTAATCCCATATACCAAATGGTCTGTCAGCATCTCATTCAGTGTTAACCCAAAATCACATGCCTCTGCCAGTTGTCTTAACCTCGTCAAAAATCCCAATATGGACTCCTCTAGCTCTCTAACAGCCAAATAAACTGATAGCATCTCAGAATTAGAGGAATAATGTTCCTTAACTAAATCCTTCAGCTCTTGGTTTTGGTGTCTGGTGCCTCTGGGAAAGTTAAGCCCCTTATAACCGAAATGCTGCAGGTCCACAAGCAGTTAGAAGGATTACTCATTGCTTTATATCTGTCCCAATGTCATTTGCCCAGAAAAAATATTGCATTCTTTCCACATACTGGGCCCAGTCTTCAACAGCAGGGTCGAATGTGTCAAGCTTCCCAAGTAAAGGCATGATGCCAGAAATGCTTGTCCCAACTCCAAGATGACTGTTGTAAGCGAATGTTCTTTGGGCACGTACTATTTCTCCCGTCGCCACTGAAATAACTGCAAAAAGGCCAGCATCCTGTCACCAAGTCACTCTTTATTTACTTGTGCACAGTATACTGGCCGTGGCCAACCAATTTGGAGTTAGTCCCCTGAACTGAGGAGACTCTGAATCCCCTGTTTATATTCGTCAGCCAGGGCTTTCTGATTGGCCCAGGTTAACAACCCCAATCAAGGATCTCATAGTCAATGGATCCACCTAGTTCCAATCACTACACTGTGTTTGTTTCAAACTTCCAGCATCTGCAGTATTTTGCTTTCATTGAAATCAGACACCTGACTTGTCAGGGTTTCAGTGGTATACAAGGTTGATACACAGAAAGTTCCCCAAAGTCATTTCAATCTGCAAAAAAGCACAAAGAACTGCAGATGCTGAAAATCAGAAACAATAACAGAAATTGCTGGAGAAACCCAGCAGGTCTGGTAGCATCTGTGGAGAGATAACACAGTTAATGTTTTGGGTCCAGTGATCCTTCTTCAGAACTGATTTTACCTGGATAAAGTTTGCTACATGTGCTTATTTTGATCTGTGTTCTTTTTAAAATTGTAGTACCTCAGACTCAAGCTATTGTTCATTCTCATGTGATCTATTTCAAAAATTTTGCCTCCATTTGAACTTTGACTCTGGAACAGGTTCTTTTTGTAAATCAGGACACAGACGTTCATGTTACCCCTCATTTCAGCTTGGTAGTCAATTTCAACAAACTACTGCTAATGAATGAGCAAAGGTTAACATCAACTCATGATAAATGAGTGAAGCAATATCAGTTAATTTCTCTCATGCATTGTGTATGGTAAGGGTTTATTATTAAATCAATAAAAATGTACAGAGTTTTCTGAAGCATTTCATGGCCAATTAAGTTATTTTGAACTGTTATAATTAGAGAAACATAGCAGGTAACATGAACAGAAGCAGGTTCCATGCACCATGAGATACCACATAAAGTGTAAGAGCAAGGAGGCAATGTTGGAGTTATACAGAGCATTGGTGAGGCCACAGCTGGAGCAGTGTGTGCAGTTCCCGTCACCTCACGGCAGGAAGGCTGTGATAGCACTGGAAGGAGTACAGAGGAGGTTCAGCAGGATGCAGGGCTGGATGAACACAGCAGGCCAAGCAGCATCATAGGAGCAGAGAGGCTGACGTTTCGGGCCTAGACCCTTCATCAGAAAAGGGGGAGGGGAAGGGGGTTTTGAAATAAATAGGGAGAGAGTGGGAGGCGGATAGAAGAGGGATAGAGGAGAGGATAGGTGGAGAGGAAACAAACAGGTCGAAGAGGCGGGGATGGGGCCAGGAAAGGTGAGTGTAGGTAGGGAGATAGGAAGGGGATAGGTCAGTCCAGGGAGGACGGACAGGTCATGGGGGCGGGATGAGGTTGGTCGGTAGGAGATGGAGGTGCGGCTTGAGGTGGGAGGAGGGGATAGGTGGGAGGAAGAACAGGTTAGGGAGGCAGGGACGAGTTGGACTGGTTTTGGGATGCGGTGGGGGGAGGGGAGATTTTGAAACTTGTGAAATCCACATTGATACCATTGGGCTGCAGGGTTCCCAAGCGGAATATGAGTTGCTGTTCCTGCAACCTTCGGGTGGCATCGTTGTGGCACTGCAGGAGGCCCAGGATGGACATGTCGTCTGAGGAATGGGAGGGGGAGTTGAAATGGTTCGCGACTGGGAGGTGCAG
>NW_025975076.1:0-1182 GCF_021869965.1 Rhincodon typus
AGTGTCCTGAGTGTAAACAAAGCTTCAACTGATCATTTGCCAGGACAGCCACATCATGGAGAAACCATGGAAATGTTGGAACTGTGGGAAGGGATTCCTTATCCCATCAACACTGGAAACTCATCAATGCAGTCACAATGGAGAGAGGCCATTCACTGGCTACACATGTGGGAAGGGATTCATTCATTCATTCATCTGCCCTACTGACACGTAAGCTTGTTCACACTGGGGAGAGACTGTTCACCTGCTCCAAGTGTCAGAAGGAATTGAGTTAGTCAGGCCACCTGCTGTTACACAATTGTGTTCATAGTGGGGACAGACTATTCACCTGTTCTGTGGGTGAGAAGGGATTCAGTTAGTCATGCCACTTTCTGTTGAGTATCACATTCATATTGGGAAGAGACTTTTCACCTGCTGTCAGTGTGGAAATGGTTTCAGTGATCCATCCACGCTGCGGAGACACTGACGTATTTACCACAGGGGAGAAGCCATTCACTTGCCCAAGTGTGGGAAGGGATTCAGTCATTCATCTGCCCTGGTCACACATTGGTGAATTCACAAATGACTCCAGGGGTTGGATTCTGCTGTTATTGCTGCTGTGAATCACATCTAGGACTGATCCATGTTCATTCTGACAATAGGTGAAGTGGGAGGGTCAGAGAGTTATTTTCTGCTGGACTTGCCACACTTAACAATTTGCTTCCAGTGAGGCTGGTGTTCCTTGAACCTTGGACAGTGCATTCCCACTGAAATAATGACCAAAAGCTAATGTAGCACATCTACTTTATCCTGGATAGGAAATCATGTTCTTTCTCTTTCACTGCAGGTAGATCTTCAGTAAATAGTTGCTTCAGGTCTATTGAGGCTGCAGCACAGGGCTCGTTGTGTCGGCTCAATTAGTCTGTGTCAGTGTGTATGTTCGACATGAGCTACCACTAACCTTGCTTCATTTCTCTCCTCCCTCCACCCACTGGCATATCCCTCTGTTCCAGAAGCTGCCAAACAGTGGCGCAGGGTGAGCTGTGCCACTGCATCCACTGGCGTCACTCGAATCTGAATGGTCCAGCCCAGTTGCTGTGGTTCACCAAAGGCCACAACTGACATCATCAAGCCTGAAGAAGCAACAGCGAGGACAAGCCCTGTATGGTTGTGCCTCAAAATGGGGACAGTGTTTAATTGCTG
>NW_025975076.1:1282-8133 GCF_021869965.1 Rhincodon typus
GATTATATGATTTCTATCAGAGATGGTCAGGATTTGAGGGGCAGTAAATTAAAAATCATGCATTGTATATAACACAGATATAGAATCCAATTATAAATGCATATATGTTTAGGGTGGGTGCCAGGATGAAGATTTTCAGGTGTGCGTGTCCTAGACAGCAGGAAGTAACCAGCATCTGTTGATCAGCATGACTTTTCTCCTTCTGGAGAATTAATTACAGTGAAGTGAAAAGGAAGGGAGATTGTGTGGGGAGATGACTTGCAGATTTTGAGGACCTAGAATTGTCTGTTCTGAATTCTTGCCCCGCATTGTTAGTAATAACTTTAAAGAACTCTTTTTACAGGACAGTATAATGGAAAGATTTGCAGGCAGATATCACAAAGAGAAATCCTGTCAAAGTCTGACAGTCACTTAAATAACCAGGGCCAGAATATCATTTGTCTTTGAGTCTACAAGGAGAGTTGAGATTTGTCTGTTTAATCTGCTAGAATAGATTTTAACCATCAGTTTGAATGATAAACACTGAGATTCACACAACTGAGTGAGAGTGTTCCACTGTAGCGATGATAGAAAGAGACTTCACCATTCACCACATCTAGTAAACGTACAAGTGTCCTGAGTGTAAACAAAGCTTCAACTGATCATTTGCCAGGACACCCACATCATGGAGAAACCATGGAAATGTGGGAACTGTGGGAAGGGATTCCTTATCCCATCAACACTGGAAACTCATCAATGCAGTCACAATGGAGAGAGGCCATTCACTGGCTGCACATGTGGGAAGGGATTCATTCATTCATTCATCTGCCCTACTGACACGTAAGCTTGTTCACACTGGGGAGAGACTGTTCACCTGCTCCAAGTGTCAGAAGGAATTCAGTTAGTCAGGCCACCTGCTGTTACACAATTGTGTTCATAGTGGGGAGAGACTATTCACCTGTTCTGTGGGTGAGAAGGGATTCAGTTAGTCATGCCACTTTCTGTTGCAGTATCACATTCATATTGGGAAGAGACTTTTCGCCTGCTGTTAGTGTGGAAATGGTTTCAGTGATCCATCCACGCTGCGGAGACACTAACGTATTTACCACAGGGGAGAAGCCATTCACTTGCCCAAGTGTGGGAAGGAATTCAGTCATTCATCTGCCCTGGTCACACATTGGTAAATTCACAAATGACTCCAGGGGTTGGATTCTGCTGTTATTGCTGCTGTGAATCACATCTAGGACTGAGCCATGTTCATTCTGACAAGAGGTGAAGTGGGAGGGTCAGAGGGTTATTTTCTGCTGGACTTGCCACACTTAACAATTTGCTTCCAGTGAGGCTGGTGTTACTTGATCCTGGGACAGTGCATTCCCACTGAAATAATGACCAAAAGCTAATGTAGCACATCTACTTTATCCTGGATAGGAAATCATGTTCTTTCTCTTTCACTGCAGGTAGATCTTCAGTAAATAGTTGCTTCAGGTCTATTGAGGCTGCAGCACAGGGCTCGTTGTGTCGGCTCAATTAGTCTGTGTCAGTGTGTATGTTCGACATGAGCTACCACTAACCTTGCTTCATTTCTCTCCTCCCTCCACCCACTGGCATATCCCTCTGTTCCAGAAGCTGCCAAACAGTGGCGCAGGGTGAGCTGTGCCACTGCATCCACTGGCCTCACTCGAATCTGAATGGTCCAGCCCAATTGCTGTGGTTCACCAAAGGCCACAACTGACATCATCAAGCCTGAAGAAGCAACAGCGAGGATGAGCCCTGTATGGTTGTGCCTCAAAATGGGGACAGTGTTCAATTGCTGAAATGATTGAATTCTGCTGAGTCCAGAAAGGTATAAAGTGTTGAGGAAGCAAGCTGGGTAAGTCAGAGGATTGTCACCTGGATCCAATATTGGTCCTGGTTCAAACAGCAAATTGTAGATCAGAACATTTGGGTCCAAGGTGGAAGTGATCACTGCCTGTCAGCCTCTCTTCCCTGGCCGTGTCTGTACATGGGTAACCTTGGAGATGGAGCTTTCTGGGGAACCATTTGCTGATTTTGGCTTCGATTAGTTTGAGTTTGTTCTCATATTTGGGGAAACAGGAGGAAAGAATATTCCACCCAAAAAAATCTCAAATTGTCACTTGTTCATTTCTGTGCCTTGCAGCTTGTGATCCTCATACTGTCATTTCTTTTCATAGGTATTCGATGGAGATAATGTACAGACTTGAAATAAACAACAAATCAACATCTGAGAAAATGACTCTTCTGGGCTTGGAAAAATCATGCGCCTTTGACTGTAGAGGGAGAAATGCTGTGTCGGTGGAAAATGATTATTTGAAAATTTTGATAGTTCAGATTAACTGATCAGAGTGTGAGAATGTGGAACGATGGAGTGTCTAACTGCCAAACTGGAATGAACAGACAGTCCCACGGGAGTGGAGGGAAAAGAGTGTGACAGAAAATGTATCAAGCAAAACTAAAAGAAAGGGGAGGAATAGATCACTGAAAGTTGCCACCCAGGTTGATAGCATTGTTAAGAAGGCGTACAGTATGTTAGGTTTTATTGGTAGAGGGATTGAGTTTCGGAGCCATGAGGTCATGTTGCAGCTGTACAAAACTCTGGTGCGGCCGCACTTGGAGTGTTGCGTACAGTTCTGGTCACCACATTATAGGAAGGATGTGGAAGCATTGGAAAGGGTGCAGAGGAGATTTACCAGAATGTTGCCTGGTATGGAGGGAAGGTCTTATGAGGAAAGGCTGAGGGTCTTGAGGCTGTTTTCGTTAGAGAGAAGAATGTTAAGAGGTGACGTGATAGAAACATACAAGATGATCAGAGGATTAGATAGGGTGGACAGTGGGAGCCTTTTTCCTCGGATGGTGATGGCTAGCACGAGGGGACATAGCTTTAAATTGAGGGGTGATAGATATAGGACAGATGTCAGAGGTAGGTTCTTTACTCAGAGAGTAGTAAGGGCGTGGAATGCCTTGCCTGCAAAAATAGTAGACTCGCCAACTTTAAGGGCATTTAAATGGTCATTGGATGAACATATGGATGATAATGGAATAGTTTAGGTTAGATGGGCTTCAGATTGGTTTCACAGGTTGGCGCAACATCGAGGGCCGAAGGGCCTGTACTGCGCTGTAATGTTCTATGCTCTATGTTCTATGTTCAAAGCCTTCCAGGCGGCAGGCAAAACATCCGTCTTGTTTGAATTTGGCCAATTAATGTAAACGAAGCCCCTAGATACAGGAAGCCAATTGGTTTGAAATCTGATGGTGTTTACAACCTGAAACCAATCACATGATAAGAATGTGATGATGTCGTAATGGGGAGAGAAGGCGAGGGAGAGAGCCGACTGTCATCTGCCAGAGTTAGCACCATTCAGCTCTCAGAGAAAGCACATCGAATTCATCAAAAGTACCACAGCATTTGAGCTCAAAGTCCTCATTGAAGAAACTTTAGAGATAAAACATTCCTAACGGCAGAATTAATTGGAAAAAGGCATTTGTGAAGAGAGCGGAAATGACAGAATATTCCAGAAGACAGCCTGTGCGAACTTTGAGAGATTAAGTTATAACTTATTTATTGCTTCTTATTAAGTGAGTTTATATTAGTGGGACTTGTTTTTATTTAAACAGCATTCTCGTAGAATTTAGACCATTCAGGGAGTAGTTAGCAGTCTGTGAATTGTCAGTTTGTTAGTAATTTTGTTAATTTGTTTATTGTTGGGTTAAATAAATAAATTGTTTCTTGTTACTTGTAAAGTGGAGATCAAGAATTTTCTTTCTAATAAAAACCCTTTCAATAGATTATGAGGGGAAAGGCGAGCTGCTCTGGATGTTTAGGGGGTAATTATTAGATGGGAACCCCTACTCCTGTCATAACAGATCGGGGCTTGTATTTTAGTTTAATTATCAGAGGGGTTCGGCCATTCCCTGTCAAAACACCTTATGTCAGTTGTCTCAAGTGAGGGATGTCTGCCGGGCACTGTCCTGTCAGATTCCCTGGAGTTGCAGTGATTGGGTCAGTGAGTTTTCAAAATTGACAGTTGAACGCAAGCAGCTTGTGGGACTATTTCAGCTCACTGTCCATTTCATATCCCAGCTCACAGTAATGATTCTCATTTTCTGGAGAAGTCACTTGTGATCCACATAAAGCTGCCTTTTGTCATAGAAATTTGTGTGTGGGAATGGAGAACAGACGTGAAGCACATGGAGTGGATATAATTATGAGGACTCTGTCACTCTCGGGGATGTGTCTGTGTGTCTCCCTCTGTGGGTGAAAATGAGGATGAGTTCCTTAAGGGAGTATTTACACAGTTTTACCATCTCAAACTTCAGTTCAATTCATTATGTCATTTGAGATTACAGGGACAAGCTGATTGACATTTGCCCTTGAAATGTCAGAGCACACAAGGCTATGGGCCAAATGGTGGAAACTGGGACTAGAATAGATGGAGGTTTGGTGACCGGCATGGACACGAATTGTGTTCTTCCACGCTGTAAAAACTAAAAAACGGTGAAACAGATCTACAGTGAAAATGATCACAAATTAAAATGCAAAGACAGTATCATTGAGAAAATACATGAACACGTCTGTTGTTTTCCCTGGTGGTCTAGTGGTTAGCATTCAGTGCTCTCACTGTTCACAGCCGATGTTCGATTCCTGGTCAGGGAATAGAAGTTCTACGCTGCTAATTTATTGTGGTGACAGCATTTCTGACTGTTTTTTCAGGAGCTGGAAGGTAATCTATTTTATTGCAAACGCTATTCAGATTAACATAAAACAAAGGACTGTGGAAAACCAATACGAAAACAGGAATAGATTGAGAAACTCAGCACATCTGACAGCACCAGTGCAGAGAAATAGAGTTAACATTTCTGGTTCAGTGACTGTTCATAAGTGCAAGGTTTGTTATCAATTTCTATATTACAATGCCAGAGGAAATTATCAGCTCTGTCTGTTGAATCAACATATTTATCAAATTGTGCTCTCTCATTAGCTGACAACTGTCAACTTTACAACCTTAAAGGTATTTCATTGGCTCTAATGCTCCTTCCATTGCCCAGACGTGGTGTGAGGCTGATTAAATGGTTGCGTTTTTCTTTTCCATTGTGTCAGTTAGCAGCCATGTCGAATGGAGAATTGGTCCTTTCAGTGTCTACCTCAATATGTATCTTTATTTGTCTCTCTTTGTTTCTGTATATCCACTTCACCCCCTTTCACATTCTCCGACTCTCCTTCTGTCAAAATCCCTCATGTCCCATTCTTGCTCTGAAATTCGGAGATAATTTAAGAGTGGAGCTGCTGAGAGGCTTTTACCCTGTGGCTGGAGTGTCTAGGACTGGGCTCACCTTCCCCGGATAATGTGTCTGTCACTGAGGGCGGAGGTAATAAAATATTTCTTCTCTCAAAAGATTGTGAATCTTTAGAATTCTAAATAGAATTCTCAATCCATCAGAAAAAAATACAATTAAAGGATTGTAGTGATGTCTTTACTGTTTGGTGTAAAATGAATGAATGGTTCAGCGGAGAATGAGGGGGATCAGCTCACTCTGACTGTGCCATTACCACAACATTCCCCGCTAAGTCTGCAATTTATCCTGCTCACCTTGTTATTCCAATCAAACTGGGAATGAAGGGATGAGAATAGAAGAAAAGGAGAAGCAGAAGTCCTTGTGGAACAGCAGAAAGGAACTTCATGATGAATCCATCAGAAAAAGAGAAGTCACTGAAGCAGTCTCCTGAGGACAAATGTGTTTTCTTTGCCAGTAAAATTCACCACTTCACTAAGCAGGGACCATTGAACTGAAGCAGCGACAGTGATTATCTTTGCTGGTTGCTCACCGTGTGAATGTTACCATTGCTGCTCATGTCCCTGTCAGCACCACAACACTGCCGCATGTAAGCACTGCACATACGTGGGGCCAGTGATGCAATGGATAATGCACCTGACTACAGATCAGGAGATTGTAGGTTTGACAACCGAGCTCAAGTGTAATTCACAATTTCTTTACACTTCCAAACTAATCTTCCTCATTGCCCTGAAACCAAGATGAGCTTTGAATTTCTAATCTACAGGAACAAGACTCCTTTCAATGTCTCACATCAGTAAATGTCACCGAGAATGTCAGAGGAGGGGAAGCTGAAATAGTCCCACAAAATTCACATTCAATTTCCCATACCTACTGACCCAGTCACTGGATCTCCCGGGAATGGAAAGAAAACAAAACAAAAAATAAAACCAGTCTCTGCTTTGTGAGTCTTTAGAAATTCTTTGGGAAACGGAATCAGAGGAGAATGAAGGTGAATTTTCCAACTGAGCAGCGGCAGTCGAGGAAGCTTCCCCTTCTTTAAGAGGCTGGGACATTGACTCTGATGCTCTCGGGGACATTAACTGACCTGAGACACTGAAAGGATTCCCATCAGAGACTGCTCTGTGTTTGATTTTGTTACTGTCAGGAACAATAAATCCTGATTCCCTGACCAGAAATCGAACCTATTATCCCAGTTTCCAACACTTAGCCTGGAGCCTTGTGTGCTCTGACGTTTCAAGCGTTCATCTCAATGATATTTTCCCTGTAATGTTTTAATCTCCAGTGCCACAAAGAATGGGACTGAGATTTGAGATGGTAAAGTTGTGTTCATGCCCCCTCGGGGAACTGAACCTCATTTTCATCCAGAGAAGGAAACACAGAGGCACATTGTCCCAAGAGTAACAAAAACAAAGTTGCTGGAAAAGCTCAGCAGATCTGGCAGCACCTGTGGAGGAGAAAACAGAGTTAACGTTTCAGGTCCGGTGACCCTTCCTCAGAACCAAGAGTGGCGTCAGCTTCAGGAGAGACCAACCCCAGAAAGCAAGTATTTCACCCATCTG
>NW_025975077.1:0-8133 GCF_021869965.1 Rhincodon typus
GATGATTATAAATCCTATCTCTTATAATCCTTTCCAACACTTTACCCACAACCGAAGTAAGGCTCACTGGTCTATAATTACCAGGGTTGTCTCTACTCCCCTTCTTGAACAAGGGGACAACATTTGCTAGTCTCCAGTCTTCTGGCACTATTCCTGTAGACAATGACGACATAAAGATCAAAGCCAAAGGCTCTGCAATCTCCTCTCTAGCTTCCCAGAGAATCCTAGGATAAATCCCATCCGGCCCAGGGGACTTATCTATTTTCACACCTTCCAGAATTGCTAACACCTCCTCCTTATGAACCTCAATCCCGTCTAGTCTAATAGACTGTATCTCAGTATTCTCCTCGACTACATTGTCTTTTTCCTGTGTGAATACTGACGAAAAATATTCATTTAGCACCTCTCTTATCTCTTCGGACTCCACGCACAACTTCCCACTACTGTCCTTGACCGGCCCCAATCTTACTCTAGTCATTCTTTTATTCCTGACATACCTATAGAAAGCTTTAGGGTTTTCCTTGATCCTACCTGCTAAAGACTTCTCATGTCCCCTCCTGGCTCTTCTTAGCTCTCTCTTTAGCTCCTTCCTGGCTAACTTGTAACTCTCAAATGGTAGATGGAATTAAGTTGCAAATCAGCTAGAATCTAATCAAATGGTGGAACAGGCCTAAGGGATTGCCTGGTGTCCTTCTGAATTGGCCACTTGAGCTCGTTCAATTTATACCAGGAAATTATAAATGACAAATGCTCACAATATTAAAGCGTCAATGCTTTCTGTTCCTTCCCATCCTTTTTTAAAGGCACTAATTTGCGTTTGGCTCCAGAGTGGTCTCTCTGTTCACATGCAAGGCAGTGTTTATTCATCGGCTCAGTGCTCCACCCTGTTCTGGTCCTCACTAGCTGTCCAGAAACACACTAGAAAGTAATCAGGGCAGAGCTTTCCTGTTTGTATGGCACACTGAGCCATCAGAGGAGCTGTCACCACTAGTTAATGAAGAGATGCACTTTTCTTATATATGCACTGGGGTCCAGTTTAATGCTGTAGCATTTAGTTCGATCTCAAGTTTGAACGTGGACAGTGTTGAAATATATTGTGTTATGTGGATTTTTCAATACCTTTTTCTCTTCCAGCTACCTCAATAACGGGTGTGGAGCCTAAAGCAGGAACATTAGACACACCCACCCTCACTTCTGCAACCTATTCTATGACCATCATCATTTCCATAATCTCAAGCATCGCAGCTTCTGTTCTTTTGATAATTATAATCTTTACTTGTCACCGTCGTCAAAAGGAATGGCAGAACAGGAAAAGGTGAAGAATGTCTTCTTGTTTTGTTTCCTACACACTGTGATAGGGATTGGTGCTTAATTTTGTAACCCCTAATGAAATGAAGTTACATTAATTTTATACAAATCCCGAGTCAGAGTTCAGCTAGAATACTATCCAATTCCAGGCACATTACAAAAGATATCAATGACTTAGGGAGGGCACAGAGGAGATTTATCTGAATGGTAACAGGTATTAAGAAATGAAATGAAGCAGGCAGACTGGAAAATTTGGAGAGCAGAGAAGCTTAGGCATGATTTAAATTGAGGTGTTGCAAATTTTGTGGTGTTTCGATCAAGTAGGTAATGAAAAACTGCAAGAGAGTCAGTAACCAGAACACCTTGATTTCAGATAATTTATAATAAAATAAAATTGCAATAAAATTAAAAAATGGGCTGAAGAGTGGCAAATGGAGTTTAATTTGGATAAAAGCAGGTATTGCATTTTGGTAAAACAAACAAAAGCAAGACTTATACTATTAGAAGTAGGGCCTTTGGCAGTGTTGTACAACAGAGAGACCTTGGGGTTCAGATACATAATTCTTTGAAATTTGCATCACATATAGATAGGATGGTTAAAAAGGCATTTAACATGCTTGCCTTCACTGCTCAGACCTTTGAGAATAGGAGTTGGGACATTATGTTGAGGTTGTACAGGATGTTGGTGAGGTTTCTCCTGAAGTACTGTGTACAATTCTGGTCTCCCTGTTATAGGAAGGATATTATTAAGCTGGAGAGGGTTCTGAAGAGATTTACCAGGATTTTGCCGGGAATGGAGGGTTGGAGTTATAAGGAGAGACTGGTTAGGACTTTTTTCAATGGAGTGTAGGAGAGTGAGAGGTGACCTTATAGAGGTTTATAAAATAATGAGGGGTATAGATAAGGGTCTAGGCCTGAAACGTCAGCCTTTCTGCTCCTGTGATGCTGCTTGGCCTGCTGTGTTCATCCAGCTCTGCACCTTGTTGTCTTAGATAAGGTGAATGTCAGGTATCTTCTCTCGATTGTGTGGGATTTCAAGACTAGAGGGCATATTTTTAAGTTGAGAGGAGAAAGATTTAAAAAAGACGTGAGGGGCAATTTTTTAAACAGCCAGTGGTTCGTGTGTGGAATGAACTTCCTGAGGAAGTTGTGGATGTGGTTACAGTTACAACGTTTAAAAGACATTTAGATAAGTACATGAATAGGAAATGTTTGGAGGGATATGGACCAAGCGCAGGAAGATAGGACTAGTTTAGTTTGTGATTATGGTCAGCATGGACTGGTTGAACCAAAGGATCTATTTCTGTGCTCTATGACTCAATGACTCTATAAAAGCCAGAGGGGAAATGAGGAGAATTTTTATTTTGCTGAGTGAGTTGTTACGATCTGGGATGCACTGCTTGGAAGGATGCATGATATTCAGTCGTGACTTTCAAAAGGGAATTAGATACATACTTAAAAAGGAAGGATTAGTAGAGCTAATATTCAGATAACTCTTCTCTGTAACCGCTCCACAATATTGGCACCCTTTGTAATGGATGATGGCTGGAACTAGATACAATGTAGTACTCTATCAGATATGACCATGGAGAAAGAGGAGGGGATTAAGAATAATCAGCACGTTTTCAGAGAGACAGTAGATGCAATATGGGTTAAATGGTGATTCAGTGAATGATTCAGTTTATCTTGATGACGTGATATTTTCATGAAGAACAAAACAATATCAGAAAAATATTATTGCCTTGACCTGGTGCAGGGGCTGTAAAGTCTTGGAGAATTGAACCAACCTCACATGGATGGCATTCTTCTTCACTAAATCCTTTTTGCCCAGAAAGTATCAAATATATTTTCACACTTTTTTTCTGTTTCCCAGCTACAGAGGAACTGAAACACCTACCCTGGCAGCTCTTCCATCAGAGCTGCTACTGGACAGACTTCATCCTAACCCAATGTACCAGCGTCTTCCTCTCCTTCTCAACCCTAAACTGCTGAGCCTTGAGTATCCAAGAAATAATATCGAGTACGTGAGGGATATTGGAGAGGGAGCTTTCGGAAGAGTGTTCCAGGCCAGGTGAGCAAACCTTCAATCTCTGGAACAGGTATAGAGAAATATGGCAACTATCAGGAAGATAGCTTCATTTCTAGCTTCCTTGGCTCCAAATCACAAATTTCCAGGTTCATCTTCTACTCCAGGGCTTCATTATGAAACTTAAAGCCAACATTTCAGTGCAGTACAGAGGGAGTGCTGTACTGTTGGAGATGCTGTCTTTTGGATGAGATGTTAAAAGGAGGTCCTGTTTGATTGTCCAAGTGGATAATAAAGATCCCACATCACTATTCTGAAGGACAGCAAGAGATTTCTTTCTGATTTCTTGCGCCAATATTTATCCCTCCACTAACTCCACAAAAAACAGATTATTTGGTCAGCGCCACATTGTTATCTGTGGGAGGTTTGCTGAGTGTAAGTTGGCTGCTATGTTTCCAGCATTGGATAATGACAATACTTAAAGAAAATTCATGGTTTATAAAGTACTTAGAGACGTGCAGGGACTGTGAAAAATGCCTCATAAAAGCAAGTCCTTTCGTAACACTTAATGTCAACAAAATGAAATGAAGTGTTTCTGTTGCCCCTTTAATAACCTCAATGTACTTTATGTTGAATAAGGTTATGATGGTCTGAAAGGGTTAATGCTGAGGAGTGCCTTAAGCACCACCCATTATGATGATGTGATATAGACCTGGTTGGAGAAAAGCTTAGGATCTTGAATGAGTAAGAACTACCATACAGATCCTTCATAACCTCTAATCATTTCCATCATATCAGTGTAACTTGCATTTAAATGATAACATGCAATAAACCACATCTTATTTAAAACAGAGCCTATTCTCAACAGAAAGCATGGTTTTCCTCTAGCACTCTGGACCAGGCAGGCACTGTGGATTTCAAGCCTAAAAGAAGGTGGAGAAAATAAACCTACCCTATCATGAGCCACAGTACAGTCAGCTTCATAAAATATAGGAGTCAGCAGTGAAGGTTGCTTGTGGTAAGCAGCAATGCCAATTCTGTTTAGTTGCCTTATACTGCATGCTGGCAGCAATGGAAGTCCAAAGATTTCTTTAGATACAGCTTTAAGGATCCTGCTCATGCAGTCAGTTAGCACCAGGAAGAGATGAACATTCAAGAACCCTACAGAAGAAACCCCACGGCAAGATTTAACAAGGAAAACCAAGAAAGTAACTTGGATCATTATAAGAGCACAGACTGCAGAAACCAATCAGAAAAAGTTAAACTAGGTCTTATTATTGAAGCTGCAGGCAATAGATCTCATTCAGCAAACCCATTAAGGAAATGGGAACAATTAATTTACAAATAGCAGGACTTAGCTAAGGAGCTATGAAAAATGTGAGATTCCTTTATTTCACTCTTGAAAGGTGGAAATCCTCCATTTTAGCTGAAGAAGTTGGCCTTGCAGTTTAGCTGAGAAAACAGAACAATAAGACCCACTGATACCCACTGCATTCATCGTCAGATCATGAGAGTGTGTGGACACAGGCCTATTCTTTTTTGATGGAAGTCTAACCTTATTGGTTTAGGCTGTTTTTCATTGTGACTGGAGGGGCGTACAGATGTGGTTGTCAAGGTCTTACAGGAGGGGTTTGCAACACATGATATCCCTGATGTGGTCATATCAGGCAATAGACCGAGGCTTGTTAATGTGTACTTCAACTAGCTTGCAGCCAATTCTGGATTTGAACAAGATACTGACAATTGAATGGGGACACCAAGTATGGGTCGGACACTTAAAAAATGCTGACTTTTGTACTGCATTGCTAAATTACCAATCCACCTCCCTCCAATGAGGTCTGTCAAAATCAGAATTTTGGATAGGCAGGAGGCTGAAGATTTAGCTTCCTACCCTATCAAGGTCGTGACTCCACATTTGCACCCACAGGATCAACATGTATGTTCGAAGGAACGGCACAACAGGTCATGCACTAGAATAAACTTGATGTGGGGTATGGTTGATGCAATTGGACAAGGACAACAGGTCTGGATACAGAATGTTAACAAGAAAGGTATGGTCATTCAAGGAGCTGCAGACTACCAACAATCCTATATTGCTTGTCCAGCTAAAGGAACTGCAGGAACCTTATCTCATTGCAGATTAATCACCCGCTGTTGCTTTATTGGGATGAACCCAATGAGGAATTTCATAACCAAAGGGACTTTCAGACCTCACGCACTCACAAACAGAATCAAAGCCAAGAGGCTTCAACCCAGCAGTCTTCCAAGTCCAAAGAGAACACATGCCAGTAGAATTGTGTAAATTCCAGACTGCCTTAATTTGTGAACTCAAGGACTTGTGTCATTTGGGGAGATGGTGCAGTTGTAAGTGTGATGATATGCACAAATGCACATTAATAATAGAAAAATCCATAGGGGAGATGTTATATGAAAGTATAAGGATCTGAAATGGTTAATCCTGACGATTGCCTTAAACAACACCTGCTCAGTTAATATCATATTGACCTGGTGGAAGAGCAACTCAGGATGTTTAAGGCGTAAAACTTTCCATTCAGGTTCACCTCATAGTCTCTGTAACAATGTCTGTCATATCAGCGTAAGTTGTGCCTAATTGCTATCATGCAATAAATTACATTTTGTCTTAGGATCAGAGCGCCTCTTCTCGTTAAATTAGCAAGTGTTTATACTTTAACATACTGGACAAGTGGGCCCGGTAGATCCCTACCCTGTAGATGGTGGCAGAAAATCTACCCCATAGGAACAATATTACAGACAGCCACATGCAACATAGTGGACAGTGGTGAGGATTGTTCATACAATACTTTACAGCCAATTCAATACTTTTGAAGTGTAGTCACCACTGTAATGTTGGCAATGCAGCAGCCAGTATGCATGCAGCAAGCTCCAACAAACAGCAATAGCAATATCAGATTATCGTTTTTTTTGTGATGTTGGTTGAGTGATAAATATCATTCAGGAGACCAGGGAGAGCGCCTCTGCGCTGCTTTGAAACAGTGGCCATAGGAACTTCTATATCTGCCCGAGAGAGGATTTCAGATTAATGACTCATGTAAAAGCAGGGTGGAAGTAATCAGTCTGTCAGTTGAGAATTTGTGCTCAAGTATCTGAAGTGAGACTTGAATGCAGGATCTGCTGGTTCAGAAATGAGGAGTGTGTTAAAAAAACACATAAAAATCAATACTTCCTCATGTCTTATTAAATGGAGCAATGCCCCACCGAACTGGACTCCCCTTAAATAACTATGAATTAAATTGCTATGTCACTAACAAAATAATTAGATTGGCTATCGGTTATGTCCAATCAACATTAGTCAAATGTCCTTAAGCAAAGACCCATCTTCCAGGAGCAGGTTGCCAGTGAAGTCACTGAGTGCAACAATGGGTTTGCATTACAAAACAAGACATTATGACCTCAGTGGTGTGCGTAGCTCTACAGGAAAGGAATCTATTCTGTCTGTCATACCCTACTTTCAGCTACTGTGCCACTTCGAGAGATGTCACAGTGCAATGTTTACTTATGATCTTCTTTCATTATAGTTGATCCAATATTTATAATATTTAGGAAGACATTTAATTTCTCACCATTTATGCTCCACTTCTTGTATTTATTCATTAGATTTGCTGGCTGGGCCAGCGTGTATTGCGCATCCCTATTTGGCCTTGAGAAGGCAGTGATGAGTTGTCTTCTTGACTACAAATCATGGGAGGGCTAAGTCCTCACATAATGCTGTTAAGGAGCAAACTCCAGGTTTTTGACCCAGTGACACTGAAGGAACAGCAATGTATTTCCAAGTCAAGATATTGAGTGGCTTGGAGAGGAAGCTGCAAGTGCAGCTGTCTGCATGCATCTGCTGTTCTTGTTCTTCTAGGTGATAGAGCTCAGAGTTTTGGAGGGCATTGACACAGGAGTCTTGGCGAGTTACTGCAGTGCAAAAAGTAGGTAGTACACACTTCTGCTACAGTGTTTCACTGGTCAAGGGAGAAAATGTTTAATGTGGTGTTGATCTTCTTGAATGCTGTTGGGGAGGTGCATTCATAGAACATAGAACATAGAACATTACAGCGCAGTACAGGCCCTTCGGCCCTCGATGTTGCGCCGACCTGTGAAACCAATCTGAAGCCCATCTAACCTAAACTATTCCATTATCATCCATATGTTTATCCAATGACCATTTAAACGCCCTTAAAGTGGGCGAGTCTACTATTTTTGCAGGCAGGGCATTCCACGCCCTTACTACTCTCTGAGTAAAGAACCTACTTCTGACATCTGTCCTATATCTATCACCCCTCAATTTAAAGCTATGTCCCCTCGCGCTAGCCATCACCATCCGAGGAAAAAGGCTCCCACTGTCCACCCTATCTAATCCTCTGATCATCTTGTATGTCTCTATCAAGTCACCTCTTAACCTTCTTCTCTCTAATGAAAACAGCCTCAAAACCCTCAGCCTTTCCTCATAAGACCTTCCCTCCATACCAGGCAACATCCTGGTAAATCTCCTCTGCACCCTTTCCAATGCTTCCACATCCTTCCTATAATGCGGTGACCAGAACTGTACGCAATACTCCAAGTGCGGCTGCACCAGAGTTTTGTACAGCTGCAACATGACCTCATGGCTCCGAAACTCAATCCCTCTACCAATAAAACCTAACATACTGTACGCCTTCTTAACAACGCTATCAACCTGGGTGGCAACTTTCAGTGATCTATGCACATGGACACCGAGATCTTTCTGCTCATCCACACTACCAAGAATCTTACCATTAGCCCAGTACTCTGTA
>NW_025975078.1:0-8132 GCF_021869965.1 Rhincodon typus
TTAACTCTGATTTTCTCTTCACAGATACTGCCAGACTTGCTGAGCTTTTCCCAGCTACTTCTGTTTTTGTTGCATTCCCAGGAGAAATTAGCGATTGAACAAAATTGAGTTTGACAGAACATGATTGTGTCAATGGACATCTCATTAATTTTAAGCTTGATTATAGGGGTGAGTGTCACTGTCCTATCAGATCAAATAATGTGGCTAAAGAAACAGAAATTGAAGACTACAGAGATTACACAACATTCTTCAAGTGGAATAACTCTCAACAGTAAAGACAAATAACTCAGAAACTCAATGTGTGTAAAAAAGTTGAAAATATACAAGACTTGTGGTCAATACATTTTCTTTCTGGGCCTGTATTTATATTTTGACCTCAGCATCCCTGAAGCAGTAGAAAGGCGTTTAATTATTTGCAAGAGAATAACTGGTTCAGGAACAAACCATTGTTGACCAGAAAGTAAAGGAAGAACTGGTAGAAGATTTCATTGGGCTTCCTAGGACAACCCAAACAGAAAATATCGATATCACCTATGACTGTAAGAGAATTGTTACTTATTGTCAAAAGGAAGGAAATCTACAACACTGAAGGGGCAGTGGAAGTGTTTTCTATCCTTAGCATCGTGAAAGGAAATTCAGAAAATAAGAGCAAGGTTTGAAAATCTGGGATACTGCAAGGAAGGAATTAACTTGGCCAACAGAGCAACCACTTTCTGTGATGCATGTTTGTGAGATTAAAGTCCTCCAGATGATGCATTGGGGAAACTATCTGAGTTCAGGGACAATTTCCTGTGCATAGGCAGTTCAGGAGGTTAGAGGCCCTGATATGGCATGAAACAATGACATCTTCCAGAAAGGAGATCCACGACAGAATGAAATGTTCGGTCTTCAAGCACAAAGATTCAAGATGCAAAGAGAATCCATTAGTCATAGAATTGCACAGTATAGAAACAGGCCATTTGGCCCATCATGACTGTGCCAACCAACAAACTCTAAACTACACTAATGCCACTTACCTGCACTTGGTCCATAGCCTACTTTGACTTGGTATTTTAAGTGCTCATCTAGATGCTTCTTAAATGTTGCCAGAGAACCTGTCTCAACCAGCCTCTCAGGCAGTGTGTTTCATATTTCTACCATCGCCTGGGTGAAAAACAAATTTTACTCAGATCCCCACAAAATCACTTGCTTTGTTCTGGATGAATTACAAAGATTTCCTGAATTTCAGAGACTTGGAAGGATGTGGTGTGAGTAGGGGTTGGAGGAATGGTGTAGAGATAAATGTTAGAATACATTTACCTAAATATGTAAAAGTTAACCATGAGGAAGAAAACATGCTTTGCAGGGAGTTGCAATTTAAACGAACAGTTCTGAAAGAAGTAATGTTGCAGACTGAATTAAGCTTCACCAATCTGATGATATATCTCAGTCTTGAGTTGAGAGGCAGGAGTCAGCTTGAGATAAGAATGGGATTGAATGTGTTGCTGCAGGCTTGTGATAGACGTAGTAATTATGTCTAACTACCTAATGTAACTTGTTTAGACAAGTGTCTGTTCTTGTTCAGACTAATGGTTCATCCTTTACAGGTGTTAAACAAACAGGCTGTTACGCACAGATAGAAGAAGGAGTTTTATCCTGACCAATACCTTGCAATGGTTGGTTCAGAAATGACAGCAGGGTGACTCAGTGGTTAGCCTTGCTACCTCCCAGGGACCTGGGTTCAATTCCACCTTCAGGCAACTGTCTGTGTGGGTTTCCTCCAGGTGCTCCGGTTTCCTCCCACAGTCCAAAGATGTGCAGGCTCGGTGGATTGGCCATGCTAAATTGTCCGTAATGTCCAGGGATATGCAGACTAGTGGATTAGCCATGGGAAATGCAGGGATAGGGTGGGGGAGGTGGTATGCTCTTCGGACAGTCAGTATGAACTGAATATTTTTTTCCTTTATTCATTCATGGGATAAGGGTGTCGCTGGCTAGGCAGCATTTATATTGTTAAGAGTCAACCACATTGCTGTGGGTCTGGAGCCACATTTTAGGCCAGACCAGGTAAGGATGGCAGTTTCCTTCCCTAAAGGACATGAGTGAGCCAGATGGCTTTTTCCCAATAATCAACAATGGATTCACGGTCATCATCATTAGACTCTCAATTCCAGATACTTGTTGAATTCAAATCCACCATCTGCCATGGCAGGATTCGAACCCGGGTCCCCGGAACAATGTCTCGGTCTCTGGATTAACAGTCCAGCGATAATACCACTAGGCCATCACCTGCCCCTAATGGCCTGCTTCCACACTGTAAAGATTCTATGAACAGTGTTTATTATCTGCCTTTTGGATGAGGTACTAAATTGAAGCCTTGTCCCTCCTCTCAGGGGGACAAAACAAATTGCACGGCACTATTTCCAAGAAAAGCAGAGGACTTCGATGTCTATTCCTCAAACCACATTAGTGAAAATGTTATCTCATTGCTATTTGTGCGCATGTACCATTCACAAACTGGCTTCTCATCTCTAATAGTACAACAATGACTCCATATCAAAACCACTTAATTGCTGCAAAGAACTTAATCATACACTGAAAGTGTGCAAGCTACAAATGGTTGTGCTGTTGTCCATCTGTGCAGCTTAAAACGAATATTCCACGTAAGGTGTTAGATAAATATAAGTCTTTCTTTTGGCTAGTGGAAACTGAACTATCGTCATTATTGAGCCTCACATTTTAATCATGGCCAATTTAGCATTTTAATCTTTTCTGATCTCAGGTCCTTGCACAGTCTTAACCACTTTAGCCTGTGGGTGGGGCTAGTGAGTCGAGTAACTGACTCCTGACTCTCGGAGAAAATTCCAGAGAGTAGATGCTCCTGGCTATGTCTATAAATTTTGTAAAAGTTTAGGATAGTTTAATGCTTATAACTAAACTATTTGCGTTCAGAACTATTTCAGCATTACTTTGGGATAAATAAAATATACAGCAGCTCAAACTAAATAAAACAGAGTCCAGCAGATCCACTGAACATGGTGTCAAACACACTATTGCTAATTGTAATTAGGAAGTTTCCAGGATTGTTCAAGAACCTCCAGGAATTGAGGATTAATCTTAAGGACAATGCTGTGAGCAACTTAGAAAACAATAACATCATGTTTAAGAAAAGAGCTTCACTTCTACACTTTCTTTCAACAACTTGATCTGTCAGACACAAATACCTTGGTGATGAAAGAGGCATGAGATGGCAAGCTTTTCAGTTGCCAGAAGGGGCGCTGTTGGGAGATGGCTGTGTTGGGTGGATCATGTTAAGACAGTGACTAGAGTTGAGAAGTCAAGTGTTTAAAATATCCAGAACTCCCAACTTTCTTATCCATTGGCTGTAAAACCTTTTGCTTTTTTGGCCTTTCCTCAGTAGCAAGAAATATTTGTCTTTGGGTTCGGAGATTGTGGGATCAAATATCGCCTCAGGCTTTGGGCATCATGAACAATGGGGCCATAAGCATGGACCTCAGCGCTTCAAATAAGAGCCCATTACTACAACCACCCACCTTGATAACAAACTGGGAATGAGCAAACCATTCCACATGCTAACAATTACGACATTGCACAGAGGCTCAGTGGTTAGCACTGCTGCCTCACAGCGCCAGGGACCCGGGTTCGATTCCGCCCTCGGGTGACTGTTTGTGTGGAGTTTGCACATTCTCCCTGTGTCTGCGTGGGTTTCCTCCCACAGTCCAAAGATGTGCAGGGTAGGTGGATTGGCCATGCTAAATTGCCCATAGTGTTCAGGGACGTGTAGATTAGGTGGGTTATAGGGGGCTGGGTCTGGGTGGGATGCTCTGAGTGTCAGTGTGGACTTAGAGGGTTTTTTGCTGTGAAGCCTTGTGGGATTTCTGGCCATATCATCCCAAACTTCCCTCACTACATCCACCCTTGTGTGAAGCCAGCCCAACTCTCCCACTTGCCATAGCTGAATGTTCACATCACTCAGGACATATCCTGGAATGGATTGGCAGCTATGACACTATGCCAATCTTAAAAGGCTGTTATACATCTCAATGATCACTGGTGTTCTGAAGCTGCTCTACAAGGTTTGTTACTTTTTCCCTGTAGGCAAGGGAAAGTTGGTAAATAAAAACTGGAAGAACTGCGGATGCTGCAAGTCAGAAACAAAAACAGACTTTGCTGGAAAAGCTCAACAGACTGGTAGCATAGAGTCATAGAAATGTACAGCACAGAAACAGACCCTTCAATTCAACTGATTCATGCCGACTGGATTTCCTTTATCAATTGAGTCCCATTTGCCAGCATTTGGCCCATATCCCTCTAAACCCTTCCTATTCATATACCCATCCAGATGCCTTTTAAATGTTGTAATCATAGCAGCAGCATCTGTGAAGATAAATCAGACTTAACGTTTAGGATCGGGTCCTCAGAATTGATTTCTGAAGAAGGGTCACTTTACGTGAAACGTTAACTCTGATTTCTCTCCACAGATGCTGCCAGACTTGCTGAGCTTTTCCAGCAATTTCTGTTTTTGTAAGGGACAGGGACCTGGTTGTCCTTGTAATTGGGGAAGGGAGGGGCTTGTGTTCGAAGAGGGAACGTTCTCTTTTCCCAGGACTGGGCAGAGGAAGTCATGCCATCAGAGCAAGGTAGCCTGGGTCAAGGTCACCAGCAGTATCAGTGCGGTCTCTGCAGTGTGGAGGATGCTCCAAGAAGACCAACGAGCTTTTCCTCTCTTCCCGGTATGGTGACACCATCTTCTGTCTGTCATCTTGCACTCACTCTATCCATGTTACTGTGCCCACGCCCGACCAAGGCTCACGCCCTCTCTCTCTTTCACTGTTACATTCAGCATCTTCCCTCACTTTCTCTTACCTACCAAGAGTAGTGGCCACGTTCCACATTGTTTAGCCCACAACAGGGTCCATCCAAAGTATTACTTGCCTTTTAATGAATTAATTTTTTGAACCATGTAACCATTACTTTTGTATTAATGTGTGTAAAGTGATAGTGGTTGTGGCCCTCTGTGTGGCATTTGTTTCCTGGTGGTAGTATGGAATACTGATGTAAAAGAGGAAAGCAGACCAAAGACACACAAGGCCTATGTTGTGGGCATGAAGACACATGTCAGGATGGTCAATTTTAGCCAAAAGAAAACCTATTACAATTAATGTGTTCTGAAAAACAAATGGCACTGTGGAAATACTTGCAGTGGGGAAAGGCAGAAAGCTGGAGCTTGTTCAACATGTCTTCTTCTCTCCAGCTCTGGAGAAGGTAATAAGCAGAGACAAACTGATTATGTTCATATGAGAAATTGACATGGATAGGGGCGGAGTGGGGAGCACTGGAGAGTAGGTATCCAGAAAAAAGATAATGGTTAGAACAATGATTAAACTGAAACTGGGCCAAAAAAGATTTTACCTTATAAAGAACATTGAACAACACAGCATAGTAGCAGGCTCTTCAGACTATTCTCAGGATCATCAGTGTTCCAGACACTAAGGTAATTTGATTAATTCCCCCAACGTTATACATGGAGAGCTTAGTGTGGATTGACCATTTGAGACAAACATTGGCTCATTGGGCAGCTAGGCAGCTGGTTCTGTGAACATGTATTAATATTCAATTGTATAATAAAGGTGTTTCACGGGTGATGGGAACAGTATCCTGGTTATCATGTACTAGTGGCAAGGACTTTTAGACCTGGTTCTTTGCTGTTTGCAAGATCCCATTTGGTGTCAATTGATTTTCTCTTAATAACAATGGTTACTACACTTTTAAATTATGAATAATATTGTGTATCATAGCCATAGAAATCTACAGCATGGAAACAGACCATTCATTCCAACTTGTCCATGCCAACCAGATATCCTAAATTAATCCAGTCCCATTTGGCCCGTATCCCTCCAAACCCTTCCTATTCATATACCCATCCAGATGCCTTTTAAATTTTGTAATTGTACCAGCCTCTACCACCTCCCTTGGCAGAACATTCCATACAAACACCACTCACTGTGTCGAAATTTAAGCCCTCAACTCCCTTTTAAATCTTTCCCCTCTCACCTTAAACTTATGCCCTCTGGTTTTGGACTCCCTAACCCTGGGAAAAAGACCTTGGCTATTCACCCTATCCATGCCCCTCATGATTTTACAAACCTCAGCCTCCAACGCTCCGGGGGACATAGCCCCAACCCATTCAGCCAATCCTGGTAACATCCTTGTAAAAACCGAAAGAACTGCGGATGTTGTAAATCATAGACCAAAACAGAAGTTGCTGGAAAAGCTCAGCAGGTCTGGCAGCATCTGTGAAGATAAATCAGAGTTCTGAGGAAGGGACACCAGACACGAAATGTTGACTCTGATTTCTTAATCACAGATGCTGCCAGACCTGCTGAGATTTTCCAGCAACTTCTGTTTTTGTAACATCCGTGCAAATCTTTTCTGAACCCTTTCAAGTTTCACAACATCTTTCCTACAGCAGGGAGCAGGTAGTGTACATATGAAAGAAAGAACTTGCATATATAAAGCCTTTCACAATCAGAATTTCCTAAAGTTCCAGCTAATTAAGTACTTTTTGAAGTACAGTCACTGTTATAATTTCGAGAATAATGACCAGGGAATCTATTGTTTTTTATTCATTCTGATTGTTGGGAAAAAGTATTGGTCAGCTTGCTGGGGTTAATCCTGAAGGCATGAAAGGTGCTTCACGTCGTTGGAAAATTAATTTCTCCTATTGATCTGAAACAAATACATTAGATATTGGGAAAACAAATGAAAATGAGGAAAGGCTTCAGTTGGTGGGCATTGGTCAGAAATAATTTGGCGAAGGCACTTAGCCAGAAATAACCTAATGAAAGTTTTGCACTGGAATGATTAATCTATGTCTTCGCTTCAAAGATGCAGAGAGAATTGCTGGGTATTTGTAACACTATTTAAGATATTTTTATACTAGTGGCTTAACACTGTAGCTTTGGCACAATTGGACAAAAAGTCTTGGCAAGCACCTTGAAGCAGAGGTGATGCATACAGCTGTATCTGTTATCTGCAATGAGATCAGCAAACTCTTTACCCAAAGAGAGTTTCCAACAGCTGAACGTTTTGATGTAATGAAGTCCAGCAAAGATCAAGAAAGTTTCAATTAATCAGTAACTCTATGGCAGGTTTCTCTGAGTGCCAGACAAAATATCTTTGACAACAGATTAATTAAACAGCCTCTAGGTTGAAAATTGCTGGAATCAGGCCAGGATTTTATATGTTAGCTTTTGACTCACACTTCCTTATTCACATACATTCAACCCAATATAATAACAACAACAAAACAACCTTCCTTTATAGAGTGCCATTAAAGCAATAAAAGTTTCTTAGATGCTTCTCTGACTGTTTTACAGCAAAGTTGGACAGTGAACAACATAAGGAATTATTAGGATGGATGATCAGAAGATTGGTCAAAGAGAGAGATTTTCGGGAGAATCGTAAAAGAGAAACAGAAATTTGAGTGTTGGAGGAGCTTAGAGAAGAGTATCAGTGCTCATGCTCCCAATGGTGGATGAGTTAAAATTAGGGATGCTTAGATTTAAAAGAGTACAGATACCTCAGGAGGTTGTTAGACTGGAGGAGAATACAGAGACAGGGAAAAGCCAGGCCCTAGAGAGATTTGAGAATTCTAGAATCAGGGCATAGCTTCACTGGGAGCCAGTATAGGGCAGCATTCTTGGAGCCATAGGCACTGTCCAGTCATTTTTCACGTTGTTGGGTGTGTTATGGACCAGACCAAAGCCACTCAAAATATTTTAACAAAGTAGCCTAGAGCCTATTGTTTCTTCTTTTAAAGGCATGTAAAAGATGTCTGTCACAGATGTACTGCAATTGGTCAAAATACTCAATGTTAAGCAAAACACAATTTATTTAAATACTGTAGTTAAAATACAAACAAAGAAAGAGGAGTTTAGAATAAATTGGAAAACTTAGCCAAATAACAGATACAATACCTATTACAAATGAACTGTACCGATATAGTAACATCCTATAAAGACAGCCCTTAAAAAAACGGTAAATTCAGACTCAGAGATAGTAAGAACTGCCAATGCTGGAGTCAGAGATAACACAGTGTGGAGCTGGAGGAACACAGCAGGCCAGGCAGC
>NW_025975079.1:0-8132 GCF_021869965.1 Rhincodon typus
TCACAGTTTGTTATTTTTTGCTTAGACAAACCCTGATGCCCAGGGATACTTTAAATCAAACAGAAGTACAGTCAGCTGTGCAGATTCATTGCTGGGTCAGACAGCAGTGTAGGCTTCTTTCTCCATTTGATTCACTTCCCATTTGGTCACTGCCTCTGTCTGTCTTCCTCCTTTTCAAAGGGCCGTTGTTTTGATCTATTCTTTCTCAAAGTTCCAAAACAATGCAACAGCTAATAAAGCAGTAATTACTGTTCCTAGAATTTGAGGAAATCAGCTCCAACACTGAAAATATCTCAAAAAAAGAGCAGCTCTTACAGCCACATTTTCCAGTCCTGTATATTGGATTAATGAAACATTATTGAATGAGTAAATCATATATAATGTCTAAAAATTCTTACTGCATTCAAAGATCATGGGAGAAGCTGGAGAAGAAGTAACAGATTGTCTGACAAACTTCCAACATTTTCTGGAAAATGAATTGATGCCAGAGACCTGCAAGGTGGGTAATATAGCTTTCTAACAAAGGAAGCAGCTTTAAGTTAGACCATAAAACTATAAGACATAGGAGCAGAAATTAGGCCATTCAGCTCATGGGGTCTGCTCCACCATTCAATCATGGCTGATAATTTTCTCAACCCTATTCTCCCGCTTTCCCCCCGTAACCCTTGATTCCCTTGACAATCAAGAACCTATCTCCGTCTTAAATATACTCAATGACCTGGCCTCCACAGCCTTCTGTGGCAGTGAATTCCATAGATTCACCACTCTCTGGCTGAAGAAGTTTCTTCTTATCTCTGTTCTAAAAGGTCTTCCCTTTACTCTAAGGCTGTGCCTTTGGGTCCTAAACTCTCCTACCAATGGAAGCATCTTCCCAACATCCACTCTGTCCAGGCCATTCAGTATTCTGTAAGTTTCAATCAGATCCCCCCTCGTCCTTCTAAACTCCATTGAGTATAGACCCAGAGTCCTGAAACGTTCCTCATATGTTAAGCTTTTCATTCCTGGGACCATTCTCGTGAACCTTCTCTGAACCCGCTCCAGGGCTAGTACATCCTTCTTGAGATATGGGGCCCAAAACTGCGCACAATACTCCAAATGTGGCCTGACCAGAGCCTTATAGAGCCTCAGATGTATGTCCCTATTTTTATATTCAAGTCCTCTGAAAATAAATGCCAATAAAAAAAATTCCAGTTGCTTTCACTTCAGTTGTTTGTAGCGCATTCTGTAACTGAGGATAGAATCACTTGGTAAGGCATGAATTCATTATAAGATTGATTAGCATGGACTTTGAAAAGGGGAAAGGAAAAGATTGCAGAAACTAGAAATTTGTAGTCAAACCAGAAAATGTTGGAGCTGCTCAGGTGGTTAGGCAGTGTCTGTGAAGTCATTGAGGCTGCAGGGTTCCCAAATGGAAAAGGAAATGGTGTTCTTTGAGCCTGTGCTGAGGCTCACTGGAGCACTGCAGCAGACCTGTGACAGAGATGCTGAGTGGGAACACGGTGGTGTGTTAAAGTGGTAGGAAACTGGAGGCTTCAGCTCATTAACTCACTTTGAACAACTGCTCCTTTGATTTCTCTCATTTTCTTCAGAGCAGAGGTCTGGCTATGGGTATTGTCAACTGTATTTGCATAGGCCCCAGTTATGGCTGTCTCTTTGTGGGTATGTGGAACTTTCCTTGTTCCAACCCTACTCTGGCCACCACCCACACATCTTTCTCCGATCTATTGATGACATTGTCGGTGCTGCTTCCCTCTCTTATTCTGTACTGGAAAAATGTATCAATTTTGCTTCCAATTTCCACCCCACTCACACCTTCGCCTGTCTATTTCTGAGTCCTCCCTTCCCTTTCTTGACATCTCTATTTCCATTTCTGGAGATAGCCTGGCCACCGATATCCATTGCAAACCCACCGACTCCCACAGTTATCTGGACAAAAATTCTCACAACCTACTTCCTGTGAGGACTCCATCCCATTCTCCCAGTATCTCTGTCTCCACCACATCTGTTCTGTTGATGCCATCTTCTGTGGGTGGGGATGGGGAGGGTTCAGAAATGTTCATCTTTTTCCTCAACCAAGGATTCCCCGCTACCATGGTCGACAGTGTTCGATCCATCTCCATCTTCTGCACTAACCCCTTCCCTTCCCTCCCACAAGTGTGATAGGGTCCCCTGGCCCTCACTTACAATCATACTAGAGTCTGAATTGTAAGCCACCATTTCCACCACCTTCAGCGGGATGCCACAACCAGACACATATTCTCCACCCCTCTACTGTCGGCATTCCACTGGGACCATTCCCTCTAGGACACTCTAGTCCACTCCTCCTCCACTCCGAAAACCTTCCCATACTCCTGTGGCATCTTCCCATGCAATCATCTGCTTATTTACCTCCTCCCTCCTCACCATCCAAGGCCTCATGCACACCTTCCTAGGTGAAGCAGCGATTTACCTATACTGCTGAGGAAGGGCCACTTGACCCGAAACGTCAACTTTGATTTCTCTCCACAGATGCTGCCAGACCTACTCAGCTTTTCCAGCAATTTCTGTTTTTGTTTCTATTCTGACACAGGTTGTTTTTAGTATAGTCACCCATTCTCACTTACTCCTAGGCCCATTATCACGTTAAATGGGTTGCATTTAGTACAGCTCACTCATTTTCTCCTAATCTTAGCTCTTATTATCACTTATTCAGCTTGTCTTATCAGCTTATTTACCTCCCCCTTCCATATCTCTCTCAGGGCTCTGTCTCCACAGAAAAGCCGAAAGAACTGAGGATGCTATAAATCAGAGACAATAATAGAAATTGCCAGAAAAGCTCAGCAGGTCTGGCAGCATGTGTGGAGAGAAATCAGAGTTAATATTTCGGATGAGTGACCCCTCCTCAGAAGTGATGGTAGCTAGAAAAATGTCAGGAGCTCAAAGAGAGAAAAGAGCAGTTTGAAGACAAAGGAATGGATAACGATCTCGCTAGGAGGGTGAATAACTATTAATGGAGACTGTTAGTGGCTAATAATGGGTGATGTGTAACAGCAGCCTCTGTGATACCAAGGCCAGGTTGTGGGGGTTGGGGTAAGGACATGGGAGAGCTCAGGCCCTAAAGTTATTGAACTCGATATTGAGACTGGAGGGCTGCAGGGGCCCCAAGTGGAAATTGAGATGTTATTCTTCCAATTTGTGCTAAGCTTCACTGGAACACTGCAGTAAGCCAGAGACAGAGATTTGGCCATGGAACAGGGTGTTGTGTTAAAGTGGCGGACAAGTGGAAGCGCAGGGTCTTTTTTGCAAACAGAACATAAGTGTCCTGTGAAGCAGTTCCAGTTCTATGTTTCGTTTCCCCAGTGTAGAGGAGACCACATGCGAGCAGTGAATGCAGTAGACTAGATTGTGGGAAATGCCGGTAAAGCACTGCTTCGTCTGGAAGGTATGTTTGGGCCCTTGGATACTGAGGACGGAGGAAGTAAACAAACAGGTGTTACACCTTCTGCAGATGCAACAGAAGGTGGCGTGAGGCTGTGGGGGGGTGGCGTTGGGAGTGAAAGAAGAATGGACCAGGGTGTCCTGGAGGGAACAGGGCCTGCAGAAGGCTGACAAGGGACGGGAGGGGAATTTGTGTCTGGTGGTGGCATCTCACTGGACGTGGCAGAAATGGTGGCTAATGATCCTCTGCATGTGGGTGCTGGTGTGTTGGTAGGTGAGGACAAGGGGGACCCTCTTGCTGTTGCAGGAAGGGAGGGGGGTGAGGGCTGAAATGTGGGAAATGGATCGGAATAAATTTTCTTTTTAACTCCTCTCATCTTCTTCAGGTCAGAGGGGTGGCCATGGGTCCCAGTTATGCCTGTCCCTTTGTGGGGCACATGGAACTTTCCTTGTTCCAGTTCTATTCCGGCCCCCACCCACAACTCTTTCTCCGATACATCAATGATATCATCATGCTGCCTCCCTCTCTCATTCAGAATTGGAAAAGTTTATCAATTTTGCTTCCAATTTCCACCCTGCTCTCACCTACACCTGATCCATCTCTGACTCCTCCCTTCCCTTCCTTGACATTTCTGTTTCCATTTCTGGAGACAGGTGGCCACCAATATCCACTATAAACCCACCGACTCTCACAGTTAGAGAGATAGTAGGAACTGCAGATGCTGGAGAATCTGAGATAACAAGGTGTAGAGCTGGATGAACACAGCAGCCCAAGCAGCATCAGAGGAGCAGGAAGGCTGACGTTTCGGGCCTAGACCCTTCATCAGAAATGAAGTTACCATTACTTTGACTATATGTCCTCACACCTTGCTTCTTGTAAAGACTCTGTTCCATTCTCCCAGTGCCTCCATTTATGTCACATATGTTCCAATGAGGCCAACTTCGACAAGGGAGCCTCTTAAACTTCCATCTTCTTCCTCAACTGAGGATTCCCCAGCACTGCTGTTGACAGGGCCTTAACCAGGTCTGACCCATCTCCAGCACGTTGGCCCTCACCTTCTCTCTTCCCTCCGACAAAAGTGATAGGGTTCCCCTTGTCCTTACCCACCATTCCATCAGCATCCACATGCAGAGGATCATTAGCCAACGTTTCTGCCACCTCCAGCGAGATGCCACTACCAGAAACATATTCCCATCCCCTCCCTTGTCAGCCTTCCGCAGGGACCGTTCCCTCTGGGACTCCCTGGTCCACTCTTCCTTCACTCCCAACACCTCCCCACAGCCCCACGGCACTGCCCCCTGCAACCACAGAAGGGTAACACCTGTCCGTTTACTTCCTCCCTCCCCAGTATCCAAGGGCCCAAACACACCTACCAGATGAAGCAGTGCTTTATCTTGCACTTCCCAGAATCTAGTCTACTGCATTCGCTGCTCACAATGTGGTCTCCTCTACATTGGGGAAACGAAGCGTAAACTGGGTGACTGCTTTGCAGAACACTTGCGTTCTGTTTGCAATAAAGACTCTGAGCTTCCAGTTGCCTGCCACAGTAACACACCACCCTGTTCCCTGGCTGAGACGTCTGTCTAAGGCTCGCTGCACTGTTCCAGTGAAGCTTAGTGCAGGCTGGAAGAACAACACCTCATTTTCCACCTGGGGACCCTGCAGCCTTCTGGACTCAATATCGAGTTCAATAACTTTGGGCCTGAGCTCTCCCATGTTCTTACCCCAACACCCCCACAACCTGGCCTTGATATCACATAGTCTGCTACTACAGACCACTCATTGTTAGCCACTAACAGTCCCCATTGATGGTTATTCACTCTCCTAGCCAGATCATTATCCATTCCTTTGTATTCTAACTGCTCTTTTCTCTCTTCAGATTCTATCCCCACCTATTGTTTACTTCTTACTCCCTCCCCTCACCCTATCTTCTGCATATAAACTGACATTTACCTAGCTACCATCAGTTTTGAGGAAGGGTCACCAGACCCAAAACATTAACTCTGATTTCTCTCCACACATGCTGCCAGACCTGCTAAGCTTTTCCAGCAATTCCTATTTTTGTCTCCGTATCCACAGATCCACTCACTTCTCCCTTTCCCTCAACTTTGGTTTCAGTGTAAATGCCAGCTTCTTCTGGCTACAAATAATTCTGATGAAGACCCGAAACGTTAACTCTGCTTTCTTCCCACAGATGCTGCCAGATCTGCCGAGTTTCACTGGTAATTTCTGTTTCTGTTAGCAATCTTGTTCTTTTATCACCTCTTTTTGTATTGCCCCACATCCATATTATCATTTCATCACTCATGCCCTCCAACCTGTCACAGACCAGGCCTTCAATCCAACATCCCCTCTCCTTCCCCTGCAAACCTGGAACTCTTTTTCCAGCTCCTAAACTGACCTGCAGCAGTGACGCTAATTAACTCTTTAGAGATGTTGCCTGCTCTGCTGAACACGTCCAGCGGTTCCTGTTTTTATTGCAGATTTCTGCAGTTTTGCTATTTGTTTTAATGTGAAGCATTTCCCCGGGGTGGTGTTTTATGTCAACAAAGATTTGCGCAGAACAGTACAGGGCCACAGCCGTCACGGAGGGGTAAATAAACAGAAATCAAGCCTTTTCCAGAGAAGAGCTGAGTGGCAAAAACTGTTTGAAACACCTTCCTGAGGAATGAATAAGTCACTCGACACAGGGGCCGAGTGAAAGCAGAAGATAATCACAACACAATATTAGGTTACTTTGGGAAACAGCAGCATGTTTAATAACTATCAACACAGGTATACGCCTGCATTTTAATAACTCCTTCTAGAACACTGATTTGCTTTCCAAAAGTGAAAATTGACTCCAGAGGATTGTAGGTCTCACACACTTCCATAAACAGAATGCATTTTTGATCCATCTCATTTAAACGGATTGAGAATGTCACTTCATTTGCTTCTCACCTTTTGTGTGAGGGCAAAAGTGAAAATTAAAAAGGAGGGGGGAAATCAAGTCTGTGTTTATAATTTAAAGGCAAGATCTATGCTGTCTTGTTTCTAGGGCATTCAAATCAACCGAGGTAATTTGGGAAAGGTGCTGTAGCTTGATACAACTCTTAATTGTTTATATTCAACATATTGGAGTAATTCAGAATGTCGGTAATTAGGGAGATTTAGAATCCAGTTAAAGGCCAAGTATTCTCTCAGGGGTGAGACACTACAGGATCTCATGGCTTGTTAATGGCCTGATGTATTCCCGTAAACTAGCACCCGTCAGTATCAGTGAGGTTCCAAACTCATTCCCTATTTCTGTACATTTAACTGGTCTCAGTCATAAAATGATCCTACAACTAGCCTCAGGATTAGTAGACGGGAGAGGGAGAAATGTTCTTGAGGCACAACACCAAGCCTGGCTTCAAGCCCCGATAATGTGTTATAGTGGGTTGATTAAAACTAGTGGAGGCTAGGGCAACGTTCCAGTTTGTCTCCAGAGAGCCAGGGAATTGCCAGTCAGGGAAAAATCCATAACTGTGACAGTTAGTGAAGGATAAAATGTCTTTGTGCTTGAGCTAGCCCAGTGAGACCCCTGACATGCCCCGGTTCCTTAGGAACTTAAGGAAATGTGAACTTCAGGGTCAATTTTGACAAACGTTTTGCTGGCTTTCACTTCTCACATTATGGCTTGTGCAACCAATTTGTTTTTATTCGTATGAGATATGGGTCTCACCAGCAACTACTGTGGGTCTGGAGTCACATGTAGACACCGAATGAAGAGACATTTCCAGCATTTTTTTGCTTTCGGCACATTTGGGCCAGACCAGGTAAGGACAGCAGCTTTCCTTTACACCAATTGACAGTGGTCGACATTAGGCTAGCTTTTGAAAAAAACTCAAACAAATCCCAGATGTTCACTGAATTCAAATTTCCACAGCTGCCATGTGTAGGATTGTGTGAATCCATGATCCCAGATGCTGAGTCTGGGGTTCTAGATTACTAGTCCAGTGGCATTTCAACTAAATCACCACCTCCTCTAGATAAGGCCCTGGGTATCTGTGAGTTCTAAGTGATTGAACCATTGCCATAGAGTCATAGAGATGTACAGCACGGAAACAGATCCTTCGGTCCAACTCGTCCATGCCGACCAGATATCCTAAATTAATCTAGTCCCATTTGCCAGCATTTGGCCCATATCCCACTAAACCCTTTCTATTCATATACCCATCCAGATGCCTTTTAAACGTTGTAATTGTACCAGTCTCCACCACTTCCTCTGCCAGCTCATTCCATACACACACCACCCTCTGCATGAAAAAATTGGCCCTTAGGTCCCTTTTAGATCTTTCCCCTCTCACCTTAAACATATGTCCTCTAATTTTGGACTCCCCAACCCCAGGGAGACGACCTTGGCTATTCACCCTACCCATGACCACATGATTTTATAAACTTCTATAACGTCACTTCTCAGCTTCTGACACTCCAGGGAAAATAGCACCGGCCTATTCAGCCTCTCCTTATAGCTCAAACCCTCCAAAAATGGCAACATCTTTGTAAATCTTTTCTAAACTCTATCAAGTTTCACAACATCCTTCCTATATAAGGCAGACCAGAATTGCATGCAGTATTCCAAAGTGACATAACCAATGTCCTAGATAACAAGATGCAGGGCTGGATGAACACAGCAGGCCAAGCAGCATCAGAGGAGCAGGAAGGCTGACGTTTCGGGCCTAGACCCTTCTTC
>NW_025975080.1:0-8131 GCF_021869965.1 Rhincodon typus
GAAGGGTCTAGGCCCGAAACGTCAGCCTCTCTGCTCCTATGATGCTGCTTGGCCTGCTGTGTTCATCCAGCCCTGCACCTTGTTGTTTCGGATTCTCCAGCATCTGCAGTTCCTACTATCTCTGACACAAGAGTTGGTGTTCTTCAGAGATAGTAAGAACTGCCGATGCTGGAGTCAGAGATAACACAGTGTGGAGCTGGAGGAACACAGCTGGCCAGGCAGCACTAGAGAAGCAGGAAAGGTGGCATTTCGGGTTGGGACCCTTTTTGCCCCGACACGGAACGTCAAAATTCCTGTTCCTCTGATGCTACCTGTCCTGCTGTGTTCTTCCAGCTCCACACTGTGTTAACACCAAAGTCAAGTAACTTGGCCATGTACTGACACCAAAAAGATGAGAGACAGTAGCAGTGATGTAGCAACCAACAGGTGCTAAAGCAGTGCAATGATTTGCTGGATTCATCAACTGCTCGGGCAAAATTCTTGCCCAACTTGTTGTTAGAGTGTAAAACATTACGGAAATTCATGGTTAAGGATGTACAATGTTATTGGAGCACAGAAGAAGAAACAGTGTTCACCAAAATCAGGCAATGTCAGTGCTGAAATATTACAATGTCAAGATTGAAGTCACACTGCAGTGTGATGCCAATGAGATAGAACTTGGAGCAACCCTAAGCAGCAAAGATAACCAATTGCATATGCAGGCAGGGCACTAACACAAACAGAAAAATGCTATGTCCAGCTCGAGAAAAAGTAACATCGTCTTATTATGTGAATATTTTCATCAATACTGACCTGGAAGAGACAAAATGACTGTTGAGTCAGGCCACAAATCACTTCAAAGCATTTTCCACAAGCTGCTACTATCTACTCCAAGATCTCTGCAAACAATGTTACTCTGTGTCGGAAGTACTATCTGGATGTGACATGTAGGCAACGGAAGCAGATGCCTGTTATGGACATGCTGTCAAAAGCAGCCATCACATCAGAGAAAGTGCAGGATGCTACAAGAGACTGTGAATTCTTCCAGATTCAGTGTGAGGCAGAAGCCTGTCATTATCTGAAGGTCATCACCCCAGCAGAGACACTGAACTTAACAAACAAGTTCCTTGCTTAAATAAAGCAAAGTAACCAATAAGGTGCAACTTTCCAGGTGTTGCAAAAACTAATGATGAAAGGATGGCTCGAAAGCATCAAGGCCACAACTGTTGGTGTAAGAGTGTATTGGGCATATAGAGCTGAATTGAAAAGCCAGACTGGCCTCTTGTACAAAGGAAATATTATCCTTAAGGACTTGAGAGGCAAATTACTAAAGTGCATCCAAACAAGCTGTCAAAGAACTGAGTCAAGGTTAAAAGATCGAGGCAAGATATGGTTTCTACTGGCCAAATCTAAGCACCAAAATCAAGGCTTGTAATGAGTATCAAAATAAAAAAGCTAGAGAGCATCTGATGACACATGAGATCCCAGACAGGCCATGGATGAATTTGGGAGTAGATCTCTTCACCCTCACAAGAACTAATTGTCTTGTCACAGTAAACCACTTTCCTGAATACTGGAAGGTGGACCAGCTGATGTCAATGTCTACCGCTGAGATAGTCGAATGCTTGAAAGCATGTTTCAGTTGTTATAGCATTGCCAGCATTGTTATGAGAGACAATGGCCCTTAGTTCACCAGTGACAAATTCATGGCTTTGTAAACAATTGGGAGATTCAATACCACACATCATCTCCACATTAACCCCAATCCAAGGGAAAGGTAGCAGTGAAATTCACCAAAGGAATCAAAAAGAAAATGAACAAATCCCACACCAGTGAATACAAAGGCAACCCTTGAGTGGAGACCTACTGAAGCATGGAAAGCAATCCACTACAAAGACTGTTGTCACATTACACCTAAACTACTCTACTAAAAGCACAAAACATTTTCTCGACATCCACTCTATCCAGGCCTGTCAGTATTGTGTAAGTTTCAATGAGATCCCCCCCGTCCACCTTAATCCTTCTAAACTCCATCAAGTACCCAAAGAATAAAGAACAGTACAATGCAGGAACACACCCTTTCACCTATTGCACTTGTACCGCTAAATGATGCCTTTCTAAACTAAAAACCTTTTCCCTCTACGCAGTTCATGTCTCTCTCTTCTCTACCTCTTCATGTATCTGTTAAGATGTTCTTAAATGTTGCTATTGTATCTATTTCAATCACCACCTCTGACAGCACATTCCAGGCACTTACCACCCTCAGTATAAATAAAACCTGTCTCTCACATCTCATTCAAACTTTCCACCTTTTACCTTAAACCTGTGTCCCCTAGTTGGAGACAATAAGGAGTGTAGATGCTGGAAGCCAGAGTTTATAAGTGAGAGGCTGGAAAAGTACAGCAGGTCAGACGAGGAGCAGGTAAGTCAACATTTTGGGCTGAAACCTGACAAAACTTGTGTTGCCACTTTCAGCAAGCTGAGAACATGTACACCGAGATCCCTCCTCATGTTAGTGCTTCTACAGGTTCTCCCATTTACAGTATACTTCCTTCCTGCGTTAGATCTTCCAAAATACCTCATTATTGCACTTGTCCAGATTAAATTCCATCAGCCATTTCTCCACTCTAGTCTCCAGCCTATCTATTTTTTGCTGCATCGTCTAACAATCCTCTTCACTATTTGCAATTTCCCCCAATCTTTATGTCATCCACAAATTTACTAACTAGACCACCTATATCCTCCTCCAAATCACTTATATTACAAAGAACAGGGGTCCCAGCATTGATCCCTGCAGAAAACCACTGGCCACAGATCTCCAGCCAGAAAAAAAGCACCCTTCCATCTCTACTCTCTGTTTTCTATGACCAAGCCATTTGTATCCATCTTACCAGCTCACCACAGATCCCATGTGACTTCACCTTCTGTATCAGCCTGCCCCCAATGACAGACCTTGGCAAAGGCCTTGCTAAAGTCTGTGCAGATTACATTCAACACTGCCCTGCTCTCATCAATCATATCTGTCACTTCCTCTAAAAACCCAATCAAGTTTGTGAGATACAACCTCCCCATACACTTGCCATGTTACCTACTGTGAATAAGTCCATATTTTTCTAAATGAGAACTAATCCTTTCTTAAGAATTTTCTTCAATAATTTTCCTACCACTGATGTAAGGCTCACTGGCCTATATTTTCCATGGATTATCCATGTTGCCCTTTTTATTGAATGGTTGGACCTAAGGAAGTACAAAGTATCAGAGGAACCATGTGTGCATGTCCATAGATCCTTCAAGGCAACAGGACAGTAGATAAGGTGACTAAGAAGGCACATGCAATACTTTCCTTTATTGCATTGAGTACATACGCAAGGAGGTTATGATGGAGCTGTACATAATGTTAGTTAGTTGAAGTACTGCGTGCAGTTCTGGTTGCCACACTATAGGAAGGATGTGGTTACATTTGAGAGGGAGCAGAGGAATTTCAGCAGATGGCTGGAGCGATTCAGTTATGAAAAGAGACTGGACAGGCTGGTGTTGCTTTCCTTAGAGTCGGGAAGGATGAGGCTATGAGTGATATAGATAAGTTGATAGAGAAAACTTTTCCCCTTTGATTAACCGGGGGGACAGCGATTAGGTGAGAAGAAGGTGGTTTAGAAAGAATTTGAGGAAGTTTATTTTCACCAAGAGGGTTGTGGGCATATGGAAATCACTGCCTAAAAGTGTGGCAGACTCAGGAACTCTCAATACATTTAAAAAGTCTTTAGATATGCACTTGAAATGCTATAGCATACAAGACTGCAGGCCAAGTGCTCAAAATCAAGATTAGAATACATAAATGCCCGATGATTACCATGGCACAATGGATGAAAGAGCCTTTTTCCATGCTATAAAAACTACGTAGTGAAGAAGGCATTTGGCACATTTGCTTTCATTGGTCAGACCACTGAGTAAAGGAGTTGGGACATCATGTTGTGGCAGCACAGAGCATTGGTGAGACCACTTTTGGAGTACTGCGTACAGTTCTGGTCACCCATCTATAGGAAGGATATTATTAAATTTGAAAGCACGCAGAAAGGATGCTGGAGCTGGGGGTTTTGGCTTATAAAGAGAAGCTGGATAGGCTGGGACGTTTTTCCTTGGAGAGTAGGAGGTTGAGGGATGAACTTATCAAGGTTTATAAAATCATAAGGTGCCATAGATAAGCTGAATAGCAAAAGTCTTTTCTGTAGGGTAGGAGAGTTCAAAACTAAAGGGCATAGATTTAAGGTGAGAGGGGAAAGATTTAAAAGGGACCTAAGGGGCAACTTTTTCACATAGACGATGGTGCATTTATGGAATGAACTGCTGGAGGAAGTGGTAGATGCAAGTACAGTTACAACATTAAAAGACATTTGGACAGGTACATGAAAAGGAAAGGTTTAGAGGGATACAGGCCGGCATGGACCTGTTGCACTAAATTGTTTGCTTCTGTGCTATATGACTCTATGACTCTATGAGATGTAAGTCCACAGGAGAATGTGGCAAGCTGGATCCACCAGTACCAGCTCTGACTTTTCAGTTAGAGTTGTCACCATCTTGTTTTGACTAATTGATGGAAGACTAGAACACTGTATATCAAATAGATATGATTAGGAATAAATAGCATGCAAACACTTAGAAATTGGCCTCATGCTGGTCACTAGCAAGATTCTCATTCTGCCATTTAAAACTTAGTTGCAGAGATGGACATTTTTTTCATGATATTAAGAATCTCATTTCTCTGATTTCACCATATTTTCCCAAATAACTCGTCATTGTCCATGTTGTTTGGGGCGCTGGGAAGATTCCAATCCCAGTGTTTAACACAGTGCTATATTGTACACATGAAGCAAAGATAGAAATTTACCAAATCCATTGGTAATCAAAAAGTTAAAATGCAGGGAAGAAAATACATGCAGCTATCAAATTTCAATTTGGGAGTCAATCGTATATTTTAGAGAGACTTTCTAAACAAAATAAGCTGATTGATCATTCTGCAAATTCTTCAGACACTGTACTTTTAATTTTCTGTTTTCTGCAGCTCTTGTTCTAGATTGAAAACCACACGTAATGCTTCTCATGATCAGACAATTTTACTTATTAAAAATCACTGTCTGCTGTCAATCATATGCAAAACCTGATGCTTCTTTTGTTGCCTGCACAGTTCAAGATTTCCAAATGAGAAAAGTCTAATAAATGCCTTATGCCATTAGAGATCTGACAAGACACATGAGAACCTTTTCGAAAAGGAGTACTTTGCAATTTCACTGCAATCGCATATGGATTAACAAGCCAGACTTTAATAACCTCTGCATTTATCAGCACATAGCATTAATTACACAATGAGAAGTTAATTATGAGGGAAAGTAATTTTCTGGTCACTACTGAATGTTAGCCTTTAAGAAATCAAATTTTTGCACAGCCAAGAAATGATTGATCGTTGAAGGACTGACCAGCATAACTCCTTAATTATTGAATTGCTTTTGAGGTCTGAATATGCAACATATTTTCAAACAGACTATACAATCCAAATATTAACTGTCCTAGCATCAAAGTATCAATAGCTTAAAGCACACAGTGGTAAAGCTCAGCTCAAAGTAATAAGCACAAGGTTAAATATAGTAAAGTCATTTGGTAGAACAGAACTTGAATTATGATGAAAACAGAGGCACATTTTTCATCTTGCACTCATTTATCGGGAGATCTAGAACTGGGGAACTGTCTTGGAATAAGGGGCAAATCATTTAGGACTAAGTGAGGAAGAATTTCTTCATTCAAAGGGTAGTGAATCTGTGGAATTCCTACCCCAGAGAGCTGTGGAATCTTAGTCATTGTCATGAATAAGTCTGAGATCGATAAATTCCTAGATACAACTGATATCTGGGGATAGCATGGGAAAATGGCATTGAAATAGACAATCAGCCAGGATCTAGAATTGTGAAGGCCAAATGGCCTACTCCTTCTATGTTACAAAATTGAGGCTATATAATAGCATAGGCCTGTTGAGGTTTTGCAAGTACTGCAGAATTATATGAAACAAATCAAATGAATTTCTCTAGGAGTATTAATGGTGAGCAGTCTCCTACGTGTTGGGTGTCATCCTAAATCAATAGTTATTTAAAGTAAAATTTGGGGTGGAACGGGGGCTCAGTGGTTAGCAATTTTGGTTCAATTCTGCCCTCAGGTGACTGTGTGGAGTTTGCACATTCTCCCCGTGTCTGTGTGGGTTTCCTCTGGGTGCTCTGGTTTCCTCGCATAGTCAAAAGGTGTTCAGAGTTGTACAGCCTAGGTAGATTAGCCATGCAAAGTGCAAGGTTATAGGGTATGGGGTGGGGTGCTTTTCAGGAGGATCAGTGTGGACTCACTGAACTGAATGGCCTGCTTCCACACCAAGGGACTCTATGATCTATGAGCACAGATGAAGTCAGTGAGTGATCCTTCAGTAAAAAGCTTTTACTCATCATTCACTTCATGGTGCATCCCTGTTCTTAGTAGCACTTAAGCATGTTTTCAATTAAGTAGAAGTTATTTGACATTATCTGAGGTAAGGCAATAACATTGATAGTGACATGCAGGAATTCAGATTCAGACATCAATTTGGACACGTAGATTACTGAAATGTTTTATATAACACAACACAATTGACTTTGGTGTTAAAAGATGATATTGGCAGAGTTTCCTATTGGTAAGCTTTTAGACCATCACAGGTTTCCTGATGGTAAATTTTTATCAAGCCAGGACAAATGCAAGAATGCCAAACTTTAAACAGTTACAACAATTTTTACTCTAAGTGCTTAACACAGGAGCAAATTTAACTCAGGTGAGTGTAACTCCAACAACATCAAAAAACTTGACACCATCCAGGACAAAGCAGCCTGCTTGATTGGCACCACACCACAAACATCCACTCCCTCCACTGCCAATGCTCAGTAGCAGAAGTGTGTACCATCTACAAGATACATGACAGAAATTTTCCAAGCCTCCTTAGTTAGCGCCTTCCAAATCACAACCAGCACCAGTTAGAAGGACAAGGGAAGCAGATACTTGGGAACACCAACACCTGCATGTTCCCCTCAAATCCACTTATCATTCTAACATAAAAATATACTTCAGTTCCTTCACTGTTGCTGGATCACCCCTCCTAACAGTGTTGTGGGTGTACCTATGCCAAACAGACTATGGCAGATAAAGAAGGCAGCTCATCAATACTTTCTTAAGGACAACTAAGGATGATGCAGTAAATGCTGGCCTAGCCAGTGATGCCCACATCCCATGAATGAATAAACACAACAGAAAGTGAAGAGGAGTCAAGGTAAGGTACGAAGAGTGTTAAGAAAGTGTAACAGATGGTTGAAGCAGCCACTAATGTTGACACAAAGTTATCTGGCCCGACTTTCATGACTGAGCTGACAAAGGGTATTTAGAAACAGTTATAATAAGCATGGCAGCACTTTCATGTTTTCTCAAATTTCATAAGACTACAATACAAAGCTCAGAGGGATTAAAATATATTATGGAGGTAAGAAAAAGACATGAATTTCTGAATGAGCAAAAGAACGATACAAATGCTTCTCCATTTTGATATTCTCAACAAAAATACAGCTAGTCACAAACATGTTTCGATGAGAATTACCCTTTTTAAAAAAATAAGTGATTACTGTTATACTAGCTCATTGACCAATATCTTCAGTACTTCCATTGAAATCATTAAAAATGCAAAATAAATGTTCCATCTATTTCTGTACTTGTTTTCAGAAAGAAGATGTGATGGTAGAAGTTTTAATGTAAAATTGCAGTAAATCCATAGAAAAGAATACAGAGGATATTAAGAAAATATATTGCACACTCAAAAGGTGATTTCTGCAGTTACTCAGAGGGAAAGATATGAAAAAAACTCATTCCTCACTCAAGGGCAGTTTGAGGCGATCGTCTTGTTGTATTATCATTCGACAATTAATCCAGAAATTCAACTAATATTCTGGGAATCTTGGTTCAAATCCCACCATGGCTGATGGTAGAATCTGGAATTAGGAGTCTCATAATAACCATGAAACCCATGTCATAAAAAAACTCTGATAACAAAGTGTAGAGCTGGATGAACACAGCAGGCCAAGCAGCATCAGAGGAGCAGGAA
>NW_025975081.1:0-8130 GCF_021869965.1 Rhincodon typus
CGACACCTGTACAATTGTAGCAAGATAAATTTAGTCATATTGTAGTCCCTTTTCAACAAAACAACATTAAATTTGTCTTAATTGTTCACTGTTCCTGTACGTTTACTTTTATTCTTGTCCCTGAATGTGGACGACAGTGTCTTGGCTAGCACTTGTTTCTCATCTTTAATTGCCCTTGAGAAAGTGGTAGTTTGAACTGCTGCAGTCCTAGTAGTGTAGATATATATCCATTGTGTTATTAGGAAGGGAGTTCTGGGTTTTTTAACCCTATGATAGTGAAGGAATGGTGATGTAGTTTCAAAGTTGATTCCGCAGTAACACGCCAGGTCTCACTGAATATTACACACTTGCCAGTCTCTCACCATTAAAAAGTATTTTGCTTTTTGTCTTTCCGATCAAATAGGTAACCTTCGACGTTGCCAGATAGAAGGTATACGCCAAGTTCTTGCCTATACCCAATTAGTCTATAATCATTTGCAATCTCTGGCTTTTCCTCACCACTTGCTTTACTACCTGACATTGTATCCGAAGCAAACTTGACCAGCCAACTTATTCAAAGTCTTCAGGCATGACCAATCAACCGGCTCACGTCACCTCAGCTGCAGCATTTGAGCCGTGTAGTCAAAGCTCTGGATATTGCATTTAGGAAATCACGGTTTTTCCTATTGGCTCATCAGGGGGATATCGGGTCTGGGACGGCCACAAAGCAAGCCCCAACATAAGGAATTCGTGAAAGTCATGCACCCGCCCAGAATGTGTAAATCAAGCATGAGAACTTGCCATTTGATAGGACCAGAGGGGGAGACAGGGCAGAATGTGACTGATGATATCCGGCGGGATGTCACAGAGCTGGGAAGTTCTTGAGGTTGAGCGCTCTCTAATCAGCCTCTCTTTCGTGAAGGAGTGGCCCAGAATATCACAGCCTTCCACAAGCCCTGTTAGCTGGAGTACACACACTGTCGGAGCTACAGATGCACACAGGTAATCCAAAGCATAGATGTTTTTCAGCTAGACTTCCTCCCTCGTAGTTATTATATTATAAGCAGATAGAAAAAATGTTGCTTTTATTATAAACAGATAATAGATACTATCTTTTTGCTTGAAGTATATACTGCTGAAATGTTCAATGCTTACTGCAATTTACAAGCAGCACAAGTATGGTATGGCACATGAATGCATACATGCTCTTACCGTACTGAATCACGACATGACTCCTTTTACATTCTCCTCCTTATTTTGAACCTGTCTCCTTTTCTTTGATTGACTTCCTTTGGCTACCTGGCTTCACATGTATTTCCCCTTCAGTCATTTTCCATTTTTCAAAATGACCCCAGTCTATTCAACATCAAATCTTTTCCCTTATATGCCTGTTCTCATGCCCTGTCTGCTTTTTATGTGAAGATTGCAAAAGGGCAGCTGCATTTTTAGTAACTCTTTTGCTTTTCAAACTTTAATAGCCTACGGTCTTCTTTTATTCTGGCAGACTTTTCAAAGTTGAATCACAATGTCTTTTTCACTACAATACAGATCAATTAAACAACTACCCTTTGTTTTGCAGTCATTTATTTTGCTGTAAAGAAGTAGTTAACTTTGAACTTCCTAGCATCCTTCGTTAAACTAATTGTAGAGCTGCCTTTCTGCTTCTTTTGCCCAGTGTTTAAACATTTTAAATGTCTTTGTTCTAGTACATACTTAAGGCAATTCTTAGGCCTGATCGCATTGATTTAAAATTATTTCATTCCAATAATTATGGAAAGAAAGGTATCTTTCATACTTTTCCAGCCAATGAAATATTTTTGAAGTGGTATAGTGTAAGAGATATTACAGCCAATTTGATCAGAAGAGGGTTCTACAATAACCAGCAAAGAGATATTGAGAAATAATCTGTTTTAATGGTCAAGGGGTAAGTATTTGCCAGGTCACCTTTTGATCTTCGAATAGTACCGTAGTATCTCTTAAGCCCTCCTTACATAGCAGATTGGCCTTTAAGTTAACATCTCATCCTGAAGATGGCATTCCCAATGGTTCAGCTTTCCATGAGTACTACACTGGGAGAACAGCCTGGATTTTCTGTATTGTGTAGCACAATACTGGTAGAAATGTTGCAAATGCTGTCTCAGAACTGTCTAATCTCCATTATCTCCTTTTGTTTGCAGGGAATTCTGAGGGCAAATACATTTCTCCTTTTCATGATATTCCACTTTACGCAGTAGTTGATAAGGTAAATGCCATTATTTGGTGATTTTGCTACATTGTAGGCTAATAACCTCTGCTGTTTATTGGTCTACCAAATGTGCGTTGACCATTCATTCTCGTGGGCTATACAGTATTATTCACACCAGCTACTTCAAATATTTGGCCCAAAATGTAACCTTCTAAAATACAAAAGGAATATTATCATTCGATTTAATGACAGTCCTCTAAATCTACAGAAATAGTGTTTCATCTTTCTACGCTTTATAGGTAGTGCACTTAATGTTCTTACACTTCTTCTTGGTGCTGGTATTCCCTAGCTGAGCAATTTGTTTGTTTGTCTGGCAGAAGAATAAGAGATGCACCAGACTTCAAGTTTCTTCTGTATTTAGTACTGTTTCTCCTTCAGAACACATTCCAATTTATATAAATTGCAATGGGTACCTGTAACGTAGGACTTAAGAGCAGCAGTGGATCATTTGGCCTGTCAAGCCTGCTCTGCCATTCAAATAGATGTGGCTGATTTGATTATGGTCTCTGTCCATTACCCCAGCAGTGATCTAATGGAGCAACAGAACCAGCCTGAGGACTTTAATATTTTTATGTAGCCAGTGTTCTTATCTGTCTATGCAACTGTCCCGCCCATCTTAATGCACTTGTTTGCATGCACCTGAGAAAACAGTCAGGGCCTTAAAAGATAGCTGCTACAAAATTTCAGAGTCCGTCAGTTGCTTCAGAAACACTTCATCACTTCCTGACAGTTGGCATTTACCACTGACTGTCCATCACAGCCACTTCTCTCTTTCTTCATCGCCCAAATGTCTTGTCTTTAATGTTCCACACTTGCCCAGCATTGCAGCGTAACTTCTCAACATAACCTCTCCAGTTGTCACACGTTTTCTTGATTTCTTTGATGGGATGTGAGGCATTGCTGGCAAGGCTGCCATTTGTTGCTCATCCCTAACTGGTCTTGAACTGAGGGGCTTGCTAGGCCATTCCAGAGATCAGTTGCGAGTCAGTTGTGTTGCTGTAGATCTGGAGCTCTATGTAGTCCAAACCAGGTGGGATGGCAAATTTCCTTCCCTAAAGGACTTTAGTGAGCCACTTACATCAATCAGTGATGGTCACCATTACTGAAATTAACTTTCAATTCCAGATTTTATGAATGGAAAGTAGATCCAGCAGCTGCTGTAGTGGGTACTGAACATGTCTGCAGGGCGTTAGTGTGGGACTTTGATTTATTAGTTCAGTGACACTGCACATGTTCATGTCCATCTCCATTGCCATTGTGAAATTTTTGGATGTGAATATCCATTTATTTGTGTATTAAATTTCTGCCTCTGGCTACAGAGTTTGCTTTTAAATCTTTCTTTAAAACAATAGAAAGCATGCACGTGCTTTTTTTTTAATCAATGCAAGCTTTGCAACTTGCCTAAACATTCTCAGTAGCTCAGGATCCTCACTGTTAGTATGTTGTTGTCCTCCTCTGCCATTTTAGACTCAGTCATTGAGCACGGGAACAGACCCGTCAATCCAACCAAACCATGCTGAACATGATCCCAAGCTGAACATGATCCCAAACTAAACTGCCTGCTCCTGGCCCATATCCTCCCAAACCTGTCTTCTCCTGAAGTCCATAATTGCTACTTATGCTGTTTTCACAGATACTGACCATTAACTCTGGGATTTTCCAATCATACAACATTAACAGTTTGGGCCAGAAAGCCCAGGTTCAAGTCCCACCTGCTCCAAAGGCGTGTCAAGGCTCATCTGAGCAGGTTGATTAAAAGTATTGTGTTGTTGTGATGTAGTGGTAGTGTCCTTATCTATGGGTGAGAAGGTCCTAGTTCAAGAGCCACCTGCCTCAGATACATATCCATGTCCAAACCTGTTGAATAAAATCAGACAACAGATAGTGTCCCACAGGATCCGTTAGGGCTGTTGTGGCTCAGTGATAGTGGTCTTTTGGGCAAGGAGGCCTGGGTTCAAGTTCCATATGCTCCAGAGGACTGTAATGTCTGCACAAGTTGATATTTAAAATGTGAACAGTTGCCCATCATCAATCCCTAGAAAGCCTGCAGTGTCTCTTCATTGGGACTTCACATTTCAACTGAATGCCTTTCAATCAATAGATCTAACTGCACCACTAGATGGTGCTACAGAGTCTCAAGCACCCCCTGCCATATGCATAAAGTTGCAGCCTCCCTCCTTGGTTAGGGTTGAGTTCACAATCGTTGAAATTATGAATTGTGCTACAGTCAATCTCAAGCATATTTTTCAAGTATTGAGAAGATGTGTCCCCCCTTCAGACCCAAGCCCCGTTGTGTCCTAACCACCGTTGACATCTGTCCAAAACTACACTCATTGTTTCCCACTTTTCAGCACTCTCCATCTCCAGAGATAACTTTAGGATTTGTAGGACAACCCCTACTGGTGGTCACTGTTTGTCTTACTCCCCCAGGGAAGATGGGAGAGGAATGCCACGAGGTGGAATGGAGTAGGTTAATAAAATAACAAATGGTAGTTAAGAAGGAGCTTTCCTCTTTGAAACAAAATCCAGTTAATTAATTCAGTCATGTTTTTGCATCATTTGTACATTTTGATTTTGACTATTTTTCAGTGGCTAGGGAATGAAAACCATTAGGGAGGGGAAAAAATTCTCCAAATGCTGGCGCATATGTATAAACAACTATTGGAAAAAGCAACTGGAATGCTGCTGTTAATCTGAAAGTGGCTAGAACAAAGAGGAGGAAATTATTCTTCATATGCATAAAATCTTGGAGCATCTCCATTTGGAGTATTGCATCAGTTCTGGGTAGTGCTGTTCAGGAAAATATATTGGCCTTCGAAAGGGGACAGTGCAGTTTTGGCAGAATTATTTGGGGCTTTAGGACTTAGATAATGACAATGTGTCCCAAAAGGAAAAAACAGTACAAGTTGAGGATGACACATTAGTCCAATCTGTCTTATATGCTTCGAAATGGAGCTTTGGTATAGCCATATGTCTCTTTCCGAGTATTACTTTTTTTTCTTACTTTTTTTTAACCCTTCTCCCACCCCTCTCCACCCACCCCTCTCCACCCCCACCCCCACCCCCACCCTCCCCAGCGAGGATTTGTAAATTTGGTTTGTATTGCTTTAAGGCTAAAAGATTGGAGACTGATGTAGTTAAATAGATTTATTAAGGTAGATATGGAGAGAGATTTTTTCCTCTGACAGGGAGCGCAGAAGAAGAAGGCACAATCATAAAAGTAGAGCTAAACCATTCAGCAGTGAAACTAGGGAGAACATCTTTAAACTCAAGGAGCACTGGAAAGGTTGAAATTCTGGTCTGTGAAGAGCAGTGACAGTGGGTAGTGTCATCAGTTGAAATTTTTAAGACTGAAGTTAATAGAATGTTTTATGTAAATAAATTAATGGTTGTGGGTGGAAGATGTTACCGAATTTTAGACACAGATCAGTCACGTTTGAATGAAATAAAGAGACAAGCTCCATGTCTGAATGGTCTATTCCTTTTACAGTTGTTTCGATCAGCTCTTATTTTAGATTATTCTCATGATTTTCTGAGAGTTATTGCAACCAGAAGACTAGTTGTATAATGTGATAAGTTTGAATAGACAGATACATAATAAATGTAAAAGCAAAGTGATGAATGTGTGCTCAGACATAAAATACTTGATATTACATAAATTATACATCCGATAAAGACATTCCACAGTAATCGCATTCTAATATAATTGTGTTTAGGTGATAATGTCATTTGGTGACATCTCAGTTTTAACATTCTTATCCTTGTGTTCGTGTCCATCCATGGACCTTGCCGTACCTCTGAATTCTCCTCCAGATACAAACCTCCAACAATTCTCCAATCCCCTAGCCTTTTGTGAATCCCTACTCCCTTCACTCCACTGTTGGTGTTTTCAGCCATCTAGGTCCTAAGCTCTAAAATTTCTGTCCTTAGTTTACTCTGTAACCTTCTTTTCTTGCTTTCCACTTCTTTAAGAAACACTTCCTAAAGCCTAACATCTTTACCGAGGAGCTTTTGGGGACTTGTCCTGATGTCGCCTTTTTTGACTTAGTGTCAATTTATTATATGCGTATAATGTATGTTCTTGTGAGTTTCTTTAGTATATTTTACTCCCCTCAAGACGCTATATTAATGCAGGTTGCTATTCATTAACTTGAGTAGCACCATCTCTAGCATTACCGTGACCTTTATCTTTGAGATGTCTGTGTAATTTTTAGCTACTTCCATGAATGGTGCTGCAGCTGCCCTTGGAGATTGGCACATGTGAAAAAAAGTAAATTCACTTAGTTTCTATAAAGCATAGATCAAATTTTGGGTCCAAGAAGCCACCAAAACCTAGGGTTGGTAACAGAAAGCAAGTTGCCTTACATGGGACTATTTTGTAATAACAGATGACAAACCATCAGTAGCTGGTCCCAAAATATATAGTCCCAAAAATATAGTTGTGGTGGAAGTCCGAATTGACTTTTTGCGATATTTATCCTAAATTCATAGGGTTTCTGGGAATGAGTATTTCTACTTGTTCTCTATTTTATTCAACAAAAATAAATTGCTGTAACTTTTACACCAGAGGAGATTGAGACGGGGCGTGATTGAGATGCATAAAGTTATGAGGGGCATAGAAATGGTAGACAAGGAAGAATTTTTTCCCTTGATGGAGGGGTCAATGACCAGGGCTGAAGATTTAGGATAAGGGACAAAAGATTCAGTGGGGATGTGAGGAAAGACTTTTTCACCCAGAGGGTGGTGGAAGTCTGGAACACACTGCCTGTAAGAGTGGTAGAAGCAGAAAACTTCCTAACATTTACGTCTTTAGATGTGCACCTGTGATATCGGGGCTTACAAGGCTGTGGGCCATGTGATGGAAAATAAGGTTAGAATAGTTAGATGGTGGTTTTTGACTGGCATGGATGCGATGGCCAAAGGACCCTTTTCTGTGCTGTCGATCTCTATGACTCTTTAAGACAGACAGGAGTTATTGGGATTCAAGGATTATTGGGGGTAAGTGGGAATTTAGAGTTGAGGACACAATCAGATCAGCTGTGATCTTACTGAATGGTGGAGCAGGCTAGAAAGACTAAATGAACTACTCCTGCTCCTGATGGGCATGTACTTTTATACGTTTATAGGTAGGAGTTTCTTTATTATCTGACTGCATCATAGTTTGAGGGCTTGAATAGCAGTATCATATATTGGCTGGTAGAGAGGTGACTAATTTCCTTTACTTGGCTCAGTCTCTGTGTGGTTAGTAATGGAAACCATTCCATGATTGAACAGCCAGATTGTATTGAAAACAGAAAATGCTGGAAGCATTCAACAACTCTGATGGTGTCTGTGGGGAGAATTAATGACTGAGGCCAATGACCTTGTTTCAGATTTCTAGCATCTGCAGGCAATTTGCTTTTGTTTTAGCCAAATTTTATTAAATTGTTGTTTCTAAGAAAGTGCTAAATTCTTGTTGAATAAAATATAAAACAGGTGGAAATACTCATTCCCAGAAACCCTATGAATTGAGGATAAATATTGCAAAACTTCCACCTGGACTTTCACCACAACTTTCAAAAGGCAAAGAGTGCAAACATTAACTCCACTCCCCAACAGCAGCAAATATACTGTGTTGAGGTTGGTTGGCTCGCCGAGCTGTTTTTGTTGTTCTGCAGACGTTTCGTTACCGTGCTGGGTAACATCCTCAGTGCAGCCTCTGATGAAGCGTCGGTGTGTTTTCCCGCCTGGTTTTTAAACTCTGGGATCCGTTGCGATGGATTGCCTCACTTCCGGGTTTCCTCCGTAGTGGAATGTATACAGGGTCGAGTTCAGTGTGTTTATTAATAGCCTGCTTCGTGGAATGCCATGCTTCCAGGAATTCTCATGCTTGTCTCTGCCTAGCCTGTCCCAGGATCTTGGTGTTG
>NW_025975082.1:0-8127 GCF_021869965.1 Rhincodon typus
TGCTGCATTCTCCGACAGTCCCCTTCACTATCTGCTACTCCACCAATTGAAGCTTGTACCCTAAGGTCCCTCTGTATGCTGATGCTCCTAAGGTCCTGCCATTTACTGTATAATTTCCCCTTGCAATTGACCTCCCAAAACAAATCAGTTTGATGGTAGGAGACAGAGGGTGGTGGTGGGGGCTTGTTTATCTGACTGGAGGCCTGTGACCAGCGGTGTACTGCAGGCATTTGTACTGGGTCCACTTTTGTTTGTCATTTGTACAAATAATTTGGATGAGACTATAGGATGCGTGGCTAGAAAGTTTGTGGTTGACACCAAGATTGGCGATGTAGTGGACACTGATGAAGGGTATCCAAGATTACAAAGAGATATTGATCAATTGGGTCAACGGGCTGAGGAGCGGTAGATGGAGTTTAATTTGGATAAATGCGAGGTATTGCATTTTGCTAAAACATACCAGGGCAGGACTTATACAATTAAGGTAAGGCCCTGGGTAGTATTGTAGAACAGAGAGACCTAGGGGTTCAGGTACATAATTCTTTGAAGTTTGCATCACATGTAGACAGGGCATTAAGAAAGCATTTAGCACGTTTGCCTTCATTGCTCAGAGATTTGAGTAAAGGAATTGGAATGTCGTGCTGATGTTGTACAGGATATTGGTGAGGCCTCTTCCAGAATACTGTGTCCAGTTCTATTTGCACTGTTATAAGACGATATTATCAAAGCTGGAGAGGGCTCAGAAAAGACTTCATAGATCATAGAATAGAAGATCATAGAATGATTCGTTTATTTATTTATTTATTGTCACATGTACTGAAATACAGTGAAAAGCTTTGTTTACGAGCAGTACAGACAGGTCATAGTAAACAAGGATGTACAGATCAGAGGTTGTAAAAAAAGACTTAGACAGGCATACAGTTTACATTGCACAGGGCGAGCGCTAGGCGAGAACAATGTTAGTAAGATCAGTGTTATTTGAGATGAGAGAGTCATTCATCAATCTGATAATAGCTGGAAAGAAGCTATTCCTGAACCTGCTGGTGCATGTGTTCAGGCTTCTGTACCTTCTACCTGATGGAAGAGGTTGTAGGAGATCATTACCGGGATGTGATGTGTCTTTGATGATGTTGGCCGCCTTTTCACAGCAGTGAGCCGTGTAAATAGAGTCCATGGGTGGAAGGTTAGTTTCTGTGATGGTCTGGGCTGTGCACTCCACCTTCTGTAGTCTCTTACAGTCCTGGGCACAGCAGTTGCCGTGCCAGGCCGTTATGCACCTGGACAGTATGGTTTCTATGGTGCATCTGTAGAAGGTGGTGAGGGACCTTACGGACATGCCAAATTTCCTGAGCTGCCTGAGGAAGAAGAAGTGTTGTTGTGCCTTCCTGACTGTCACATCCCTACAGTGTGGAAGCAGGTCAGTCAGGCCATTGAGTTTACCTCCGAAGAGTATCCCACCCAGGCCTCCCTGTAACTCTGCATTTCCCATAGCTGACCCACCTAGCCTACACATCCATGGCTGTTGTAGCAGACCTTGATCTAAAGTTGACGAGATGGCTGCTTGGGGCTCTTTTAGCTAACACAAGATTGCCAAAAGGGTTTGACAGTTCTATGCAGCAGATGTTCACAGCTAGACTTGTAGTTTCCTTATAGATATACTGGAAAAGATGAGATTCTCCGTAGGAAGAAACATTAGGGAAGTTAATCAGGTTTCTGTAAACAAGCAGTTCTAAACATATTAGTATTCTAATAAGGGTCATTTTTGTAAGGTTTAGTTTAGCCAGAGTATCAAGTTTGCTAGTTAGTAAAAAAAGTAGAAGGAAAAGTCTGATCCTAAGGTATTCTGAACTGTCTAGGTAATTGTAGAATTAGAAAGGCAAACAAAAAATAAATGTGAAAAGGTTAGTTGCATTTCTTTAGCAAATGTTTGTAGGCAGTAAAAAGGCCTGTTGTATTATTAGGGAAGATAAAGTAATAAATGGTGTAAACACAATCTCCAAAAAACCATTGCCACAGGAGGAGGGCACTGGAAAGGCTGTAAAAAGAGGTCACGACTGGGGAGTAATAAACAATTGAAACTTGTGCAAATGTAGATAATTCAAACAAATTCTTACATCCAAAGATTAAGGGAGAAGTGACAAAGGCAGATTACAAAATATAGCATGAAGATGTGGCTATGCCCTGGTTGTTTGTGGAATCTAAACAAGTTGCAAAGAAAAACTTGTGTGGGAGTCACCTGTACCAGTCCATACAAAGTGACCTGAACCTGCCGATACTAAGCGGCCCATGCCTGCTTCCAAAATGGCAGACAAAGCTCAGTAAAACTAAACAGTCTGCTCACACAGTGAAACATAATAGTACCTTTGAACTGGACTGCTCCGAGGTCAGTAACTCTGCAAGCAACCATCTGAGACAATTCTGATAAGAGGATGCCTAAGGATAGACATGCAATGGTTTCCAGCCTCATTATTGAAAGGACGATTTGTCCCAGTAAATGAATCTCAGGTGTGAATCTCAGCCCATGACCCAGCCAGATTAACTCCCTAAGCAGCTGCAAAGACAACAGTTAAAGTTATTTTGTAATAAATAGTTGCATCTTTAAAATTACTCACAATATGAAGAAATATATTCCAGTTAAAGATTCTTCAGATAATCACAGAAATAATTTTCAACATAAAGGATAGATACACATATAACCAAAGTATAATACAAGCATTAGGGAAAAAAAACACTTATACCTAGATATGAAAGTTGATTAGTCTTAGGAAACACTTTCTCTTATACCCTGAACAGAATAGATTGTTCACAGTTCAAGTGGCTGTATAATTTTATATTTTATAACAGAAATTAACCTTATATCACTTAGTTAAAACTAACTGCCTTTTGTACTTTTACATATATAATTGTGACAGTGAGAAATGTAAATGATATTGTTAAAGCTAAGCACATCAAATACAATTCAGGCTGGCCTTAAAGATAAACAAGACCGAGACAGATCTGAAGGAGTATAGCCAGTAAGTTTGGAATGCAAATGAATAGGATGTGTAGAAAGATTCGAAGGCCTAGGGACTACAATGTCTGGTAAACACTACAGAATTATGGGAACCCGGGGATGTCCATAGGAATGCCCATCATTGATTAGGTGTCTCACAGGATTGAGTGTGCGTGGATTAAGGGGGAAGAACAGTGTCCCACACTGTATTTGATCATTGTAATACAAAATATATAAAAATGTTGTATTTCACTGTAAAGATCAGAGCATGTCATTGATCTCTCTTCCAACCTGAGCCAAAGATTAAGGAAATAATTGAGTTCTCATGTTGAGGCCTGATTCAGGGAAGATCCTTTGGTCCTCCCCCTGCATCAACCAGTTTTTGCTTGAATAAAAGTCTTCCACTTGCCTGAATCCTGCCTGCCTCCTGTGTCTTTGTTCCCTGTCAGCGGGTGTGCTCCTACAGCTGGGTAAAGTTGTAAAGTGATTGAATTTCACCCTCAGCAGTGGAATTCAAATAGATACTTTTATTAAGAAAAGATAATTAGTAATGGAAAGTATTCAGAGTGGAAATGGTAAGTTTAAAATCCACTTAAAGCATGTTAAGAGCAGGGGGTTGTAAACTGCAGCTGCGAGTCAGAGGGACTGTTTGATCTCTCAGGCTGAAGTGAGAGAGGGGTTGTTCTCAATTTGTCAGCGGTGTCACAGTAACTTTATGTTAGAGTCCATTTTAAAGACTTTATAACAATTTGTAGAAATTAATAACTTTCCTAATGTACCATACTAAAGTTTGTACAGAATTTGGAAGTGTTCTTAGTGAAAAGCAACAACTTAGGTTAGTGGTAAATATTGCAGTGTGGCTGGCAAATGTCCAGGAAGGAGTATAAGTGTCAGAAGCATTGTAAGATCCCAAAGAGAGATGCTGGAGGTATCTGGTAAATATTATCAGATTGTGGAAGGACCTAGGGCTGTCCAATGAGTTGTCCATCATTGATCGTGTGTTTACTGGATTGGACGTATAGCTTAGGTGAATGTGGCTAACAACGACATCAATGTTGCATGGAATTATTGTAACACGAAGGGTATAAAAATGCTACATTTCACTGCGGAGCACAGACTGTCATTGGCTTTCGATCTGAGCGTGATAAAGAGGGCAAGTGGGCCCCGTGTGAAAGCCAGATTCAGAGTGGTCTCTGGCCTCTCCCACACATATGTGGTAACACAGCTCTGAATAAAGCTTCTGCTAAGGAACACAGAACGTAAGATACCTCCGTACAACAAGGGCCAATCCATCCTAACCTGTACATTTTTGGACTGTGGGAGGAAACTGGAGCACCCAGAAGAAACCCACACAGACATAGGGAGAACGTGCAAACTCCACACAGACAGTCACCTGAGGGTGGAACTGAACCCAGGTCCCTGGCGCTGTGAGGCAGCAGTGCCAACCACTGAGCCACCATGCCACCCAAACCTGTCATTTACGAGGATGTTGCTGGGAATAGAGGGTTTGAGTTATAAAAATAGGCTGTATAGGCTGGGACTTTTTGCATTGGAGTGCAGGATGTTGAGGGGTGACCTTATAGAGGTTTATAGCGTAGGGTGGCATGGTGGCTCAGTCGTCAACGCCCAGCAAGCCCCTCTCTTGCCTCTCTCACTAACCTGGGGTAGATACCATCGGGCCTTGGGGACTTACCCACCTTAATGCTCTTCAAGAGACCCAACACCATAGAACATAGAACATAGAACAGTACAGCACAGTACAGACCCTTTGGCCCAAGATGTTGTGCTGAACTTTTACCCTAATCCTAAGGTCTATCTAACCTCCACTCCTACCTTATACTATCATCCATATGCCTATCTAATAGCCGCTTAAATGCCCCTAATGAGGCCAACTCCACTACCCTCTCCGGCAATGCATTCCACGCCCCGGCCGCTCTTTGAGTAAAGAACCTACCTCTGACGTCTCCCCTATATCTACCTCCACTCACTTTAAAACTATGCCCCCTCGTAATAGCTACCTCCACCCTAGGAAAAAGTCTGTGGCTGTTCACTCTATCTATACCTCTGATCATCTTGTACACCTCTATCAAGTCACCTCTCATCCTTCGTCGTTCTAAAGAGAAAAGCCCTAGCTCTCTCAACCTTTCCTCGTAAGACCTTCCCTCCATTCCAGGCAACATCCTGGTAAATCTCCTCTGCACCTTTTCCAATGCTTCCACATCTTTCCTGTAATGAGGCGACCAGAACTGGACACAATACTCCAGATGGGGCCGAACCAGGCTTTTGTACAACTGGAGCATAACTTCACGGCTCTTGAACTCAATCCCTCTATTAATGAAAGCTAACACACCATACGCCTTCTTAACAACTCTATCCACCTGGGTGGCAGCTTTCAGGGAACTGTGGACATGAACCCCAAGATCCCTCTGCTCCTCCACACTGCCAAGAATCTTTCCGTTAACCCTGTATTCTGCTTTCAAGTTTGTCCTTCCAAAATGAATCACCTCACACTTTTCAGGGTTAAACTCCATCTGCCACTTCTCAGCTCAGCTCTGCATCCTATCAATGTCCCTTTGTAACCTAGAACAGCCCTCCGCACTGTCCACAACTCGACCCACCTTCGTATCATCCACGAACTTCCTAATCCACCCTTCCGCTCCTTCATCTAAATCATTTACAAAAATCACAAATAGAAGAGGACCCAGAACAGATCCCTGTGGTACACCACTCGTAACTGAGCACCATGTTGAATATTTTCCGTCCACTACCGCCCTTTGTCTTCTAAGGGTCAGCCAATTCTGAATCCAATTTGCCACATTTCCCCCTATCCCATGCCTCCTTACTTTCTGCATGAGCCTACCATGGGGAACCTTATCAAACGCCTTACTTAAATCCATGTATACCACATCCACTGCTCTACCTTCATCCACGTGTTTGGTCACCTCTTCAAAGAATTCAGTAAGACTTGTGAGGCATGATCGACCCCTCACAAATCCATGCTGACTATCACGAATCAAACTGTGCCTTTCCAAATGATCATAAATCCAATCTCTCAGAGCCCCTTCCAATAATTTGCCTACCACTGACGTAAGACTAACTGGCCTGTAATTTCCGGGGTTATCCCTATTCCCTCTTTTGAACAAGGGAATGACGTTTGCCTCTCTCCAATCTTCCGGCACTATACCCGTGGACAGTGAGGATGAAAAGATCATCACCAAAGGCCCTGTGATCTCTTCTCTCACTTCCCATAGAATCCTTGGATAAATCCCATCAGGCCTGGGGGACTTATCTATCTTCAACTTCCTCAAAATTCCTAGCACATCTTCCTTACTAACATCGACCTCCTCTAGCCAACCAGCCTGTTTCACACTGTCCTCCTCTACAACTGGGTCCCTCTGAGTTGTGAATACCGAAGAAAAGTATTCATTAAGGACCTCTCCTATCTTTTTAGGCTCCACTTCTTCCTTAATCTCAAAATGCCATAGTATATTAGCATCCTCCACACAAATCTCACTATCCACCATATCTTTCTCCTGGGTGAATACCGACACAAAGTACTCAGTTAGGGTCTCACCCACATCCTCTGCTTCCAACCAAAATTTCCCTCCATTATCCTTGTATGATCCTACCTTCTCCCTAGTTATCCTCTTGTTTTTAATATATATAGAATACATTTGGATTCTCTTTAACCCAACTTACGTGGTCATTTCATGGCCACTTCTTGCTCCTGTAATTCCCTGTTTGAATTTCTTCCTGCTTTCCTTACATTCCTCACGGGCCCTGTCAGATTTTAGCTTCCAAAACCTTACATAGGCGTCTTTTTCCCTTTTGACTAAATTCACAACCTCCCCATTATCCGAGGGTCCCTTACCTTGCCATCCTTATCCTTCCTCCTTACTGGAACATGCCGGTCCTGAACCCTCATCAGCAGGTCTATAAACAATTCCCACACGTCAAATGTGGACTTGCCTGATAACAGCCCATCCCAATTAACACTCCCTGGCTCCTGCCTAATACTGATGTAATTTGCTCCCCCTCCAGTTTAGTACCTTCTCACAAGGCCCCGACTTATCCGTGTTCATAGCTATCTTAAAACGTAAGGAGTTGCGATCACTGTTTTGGGAAGGCTCTCCCACTGAAAGGTCAGTTACAAGGCCAGGCTCATTAGCCAGTACAAGGTCCAGTATGGACCCTCCTCCAGTTGGACTATCCACACACTGTTTCAAGAAACCCTCTTGGAAGCACTTAACAAATTTCTCCCCGTCTAAGCCTCTTGCTCTAAGGGATTTCCAGTCAATACTGGGGAAGTTAAAGTTGCCCACAATGACATCTTTATCAGGTTGTTGACTTGCTCTCCCGAGTGAGCACACGTTCACACAAACTGGCCAAGGACATCCAACAGAGACTGAAACACCTGGTTGATAGATCACCCCATTCTATCCACTCAACCCAAGAATTCCTCAATACCCTCAAGAACATAAAAATCAGCAATGACAAGATTATGGTATCATTTGACATCACAGCTTTATTCACATCAATCGACATCCCACTAGCCAAAGAAACCGTGGCCACATTACTAGAGGAATTAGTAACACAGACCAGCAACTCCATCAGCAATGACAACATACTTAAACTACGACACCTATGCCTCACCACACAAAGAAGAAAGAAGAAAGAAAATTACAGAACAGAAACAGGCCATTCGGCCCTCCAAGCCTGCGCCAAACCAGATCCTCTATCTAAACCTGTCACCTATTTTCCAAGGATCTGTATTCCTCTGCTCCCTGCCCATTCATGTATCTGTCTAGATACATCTTAAATGACGCTATCGTGCCCGCCTCTACCACCTCCGCTGGCAACGCGTTCCAGGCACCCACCACCCTCTGCATAAAGAACTTTCCACACATATCTCCCTTAAACTTTTCCCCTCTCACCTTGAAATCGTGACCCCGAGTAATTGAGTCCCCCACTCTGGGAAAAAGTTTCTTGCTACCCACCCTGTCTATACCTCTCGTGATTTTGTAGACCTCAATCAGGTCCCCCCTCAACCTCCGTCTTTCTAATGTAAATAATCCTAACCTACTCAATCTCTCTTCATAGCTAGCGCCCTCCATACCAGGCAACATCCTGGTGAA
>NW_025975083.1:0-8127 GCF_021869965.1 Rhincodon typus
CTGCCTGGCCTACTGCGTTCCTCCAGCTCCACACCTTGTTATGAAGGTTAACTGGAACCTCCTTAATCAGGATCCTGCATTGTTCAATTCTACCTACATCACTGCCCACAAATTAATCTTTAAACCAACCAGTTGGGCCAGTTGTACTGTTCTGTTTCTTGATTGACAACATTTTAATACCTTCAGATGATCACATGGGAGGTAGGAGCCCCTCTATTCTCTCAGCCAGTCTGCCTTTTGTCTTTGTTATGTTATGCCTCGCAGCTAGTATGCAGTATACTTTAAAGGAACATGCCGATATGCTTGGGGGTTGTATAAAGGTCTCTGACTTCACATTAACTGGAGTCTCTTGAAGCACGATGTGCTGATGGAAGTGTGCTGCCAGTTGTAGCCAAATTGCTTTCAGCCCAACCACTGAAGTGACTGTGATGATATACCAAGAGTTCTAATAAACACCTATTGAATCTTTCACTACTGTACTCTAATATTATGGAAGCTAACATTAGAATTTCTTCATGGAGTACAAATGTCCTGCTGGAAGGAAACACCCATATCATAGAGGCAGATCAGTGTTATTGTACTTGAATGCACCAAGATGAAGTGCAAACCCTGTTCATTCTGTTTCTTTAAGAGCATAGGTTGCAATATGAGACTGCAGGTTTCAGTGTCTGGGCAGCTGGGTGCCAAATAAAAGGGCGGGGCCACTCCTAATTACTTGCTGTGCAGTCTGTACCGCTCGCTTTGTTTTGAAAGTGGATTGAACAAACAGAATCATAGAACTGCTCCTGTGCAGGAGATGAGTGAGCCCATTGTGGCTGGACCAGCTCTGTGACCATTTTGACTTAAAGCCAAACTCCTCACCATTTTTCCATAATCTTGCACATCGTTTCTATTCAACTGATGCCCTCTTGAATTCCTCAATTGAATCTGCATCCACTGTGCTCTCAGATAATGTATTCCAGACCCAAATGACTTTGTGAGAAAAGACTCACCTCACATTTGCTTCTTCTGCAAACATTTTAAATCTGTGCTTTCCAGTTCTCAATCCTTTTACAAGTCGGAACAGTTTCTCCTTTTATACTCAGCCAGACCCCTCATGATTTTGAAAACTACTATCATATCTTCTTTTTAGCCTTCTTGAAATCCAAGGAAAAGAATACAGACTTCTCCATATTATCGTCATAACCAAAGTTTCTTATGTTGGAACCATTCTTGTAAATCTCTTCTGAATTCTCTGTACTGAATTTACATCCTTCCTAAAGTGTGGTACCCTAAACTGTACTCAACCTGAGGTCTAATTTCCTAGAAAATTACAGCTTGACTTCCCAGCAGTTGTCCTCAATCTTCTATTCATGAAACCTAGAATAATGTTTGCTTGTTTAACACCTCCTTATCTGTCCTGCTCCCTTCAAAAGCTCATATACACTTACCGTCTCTCCGCTCCTGCACATACTTTAGAATAGTGCCCTTGATTTTATAATGTCTCTCCTTCAGCCAAGAGGAATTGCAACTATAACCCACATTGCTGAGAGGAAGTGGTGGAACCAAGGTCCTTTCTCAGAGGAAGGAGGAAGCCCCTCAGCAGGAGACTAAAGGTCACGGGATGCTGGGCAGCATTTATTACCCGTCCCCAATTGTTAAGAGTCAACCACAATGCTGTGGGTCTGGAGTCACATGTAGGCAAGACCAGATAAGGATGGCAGTTTCCTTCCTTGCAGTACATTAATGAGCCAGATGGGTTTTTCCAACATTCGAGAATGCTTTCGTGGTCATCATTAGGCTCTTAATTCAAACTATTTTTCATATTGAATTCGAAGTCTACCATTTGCCGTGGTGGGAATTCAAACCCAGTTCCCCAGAACAGTGCCAGGATCTCTGGATTAATAGTCTAGCTGTATTGATAATATCACCAGGCTATCACCTCTCCTTATCTACAAACATATGAAATTGAAGCAGTAGTAAATCATTTTGCCCCTTTAGCAAGATCTGCCATTTATGACTTGCTTGTGTTTTGAATTCCACATTTCTATCTACCCCTGAGAACCCTTGATTCAATCAAGAATCTACCTACCTCCACTGTAAAAATGTTCAGTGATCTCCACCTCCACCAGCTTCTGAGGTAAAGAGTTTCAAGATCACACAACCTTCTAAGAGAAACATTTTTCATTCCTATCCTATAAAAGCAACCCTAACTTTTAAACAGTGCCCCTAGCTCTGGACGAACCCACAAGATGAAACATCCTTTCCAGATCCACTTTATCAAGACTGGTCGGGATTTTGTATACAGTAATCAAACCACCACTCACTCTGTAGGACAGAACCTACCCAGGCCGTGCACGACATAAGCTAAGGTGAAAAAACTTGGATAATTGTGTGAGGTCTTTCTCAACATTAAGGCTGACAATTTGCATTTCCAACTGTGTCACGGAGGTCAAAATGGGATTCTTGCTGGTGTGTGTGAGAGGTCTACTAACAGAGATTATTGCTGTTTGTCATCCTAATTACTACTCAGTTTCACTTCATTAATATGCAGGTGGTCATTCTCTCAGCTGCTGGGTGGAAACTGGACACCACAAATTCCCGATGTAAAACTCTGAGCGGTACCTAGCGACTCCGGCTGACTTTAAAAAAACCCGAAAGAACTGCAGATACTGTAAATCAGGAACAAAAAGCAGAAGTTGCTGGAAAAGCTCAGCAGGTCTGGCAGCATCTGTGAAGAGAAAATCAAGAGTTGACATTCCAGGTCCAGTGACGCTTGCTCAAAACTGAGGAAGGGTCGTCGGACCCGAAACGTTAACTCTGAACTTTCTTTCACAGATGCTGCCAGACCTGCTGAGCTTTTCCAGCAACTTCTGCTTTTGACTGCAGCTCACTGCCTGGTCCTCTTGAACAACCTAAGCCAAAATCTGAAGGTATGCTCAGGGCAGAAGCTGCATGCACCTGAAATCCATGGACTTTGGTATTCAGCATGTACCAGTCTCACTGCATCATCCTGGTACACTCCGATCTACACTTCTGCACTTTAATGCTGCACTATATAGAGGCAACTCTCATTGGAATATTGCTGGAAGGATACAGGGACAGAACCCCAACTCATGGATTAGACTGGTTTGCACCTGAGGAGTGCTGGCTATTGCTCTTAGTACATGTGCTTTGTGCCATCTGGACACTCACAGCATTCATGCCTTATCTTACCCTTTTGTGTTTTGCCCCTCTGCTAAATATTAAAGGCACACGGTACTTCTACCTCCACCTGCCTTTTAGCAGACACAAAATTAGGCAGGTTGTTATGCTTCTCAGCACTCATCAGTCAAGACTGGTGAGCATGTTGGTGCACAGGTGGGCTGCCATCAGTCAGGACTCCCGATTTAGTTAGTCCAGGGTCCTGTTTGCTCATAGGGGGTTGGGCCACAATCTGTTTGACAGGGCCAGTGCAAGCAGTCAGACGATTTGTGGATACAGGTCAGAAGCTAGGAATACTGCAGCGAGTAACTCACCTCCTGACTCCTCAAAGCCTGTCCACTGTCTACAAGGCACAAGTCAGGAGTGTGATGGAATATTCCCCACTTGCCTGAATGAGTACAGCCCCAACAAAACTCAAGAAGCTTGACACCATCCAGGACAAAGCAGCCCGCTTGATCGGAACTGCATCCACAAGCATTCACTCCCTCCACCACCGACGCTCAGTAGCAGCAGTGTGTACCATCTACAAGATGCACTGCAGAATTTCACCAAAGATCCTCAGACAGCACCTTCCAAATCCACGACCACTTCCATCTAGAAGGACAAGGGCATTAGACATATGGGAACACCACCACCTCCAAGTTCCCTCCCAAGCCACTCACCACCCTATCTTGAAAATATATCGCCGTACCTTCACTGTCACTGGATCAAAATCCTGGAATTCCCTCCCTAATAGCATTGTGGGTCAACCCACAGCAGGTGGACTGCAGTAGTCCAAGAAGGCATCTCACCACCACCTTCTCAAGGGCAACTAGGGATGGGCAATTAATGCTGGACATCCAACGATGCCCACATCGCACAAAATGAATAAATAAAAAAAGACAGTTATTAGTTGGAACTGTCTGTCCAAGTCAGTTAAGGCCGTGGACCACTGTAAGTCCTGGGAATGAATGTCAGGAGTAGAAGAATAATTAGGGAGCACCAGTGTGGAAGGGAGACCGGCAAGGCTCAGTGCTGTAGATTGGGGTCAGCCATCTGCGATGCTGAAGGGACAAAAATAGTGCATGGGGGACATGGGATGCTGTGGGAGGTGGGGTAATCTGATAGGGTCATAACCGAGGGAGTGTGGATCACAAGGTGTGCAGGACCATACTGTAGGGATGGGGCTGCGCACCACAATCACAATGTTTGTGTGCTGCTGGCAGTATGCCCAATGGGTGCAGGGCCATGGACACATGCCATTTTCACTGTATCCACTAAAAGGTCTTATTGCACTCGTTCCCTGTAATTTTCTCCAGATATGATCCAGTCACTGCTCATCTGCACAGTTACACAAGATGTCTTGCTTTTCACTCCTACAATAAACTCTAAACCATTTAATCACTTGTCCATTTTTGTTTTGTTTAAAATTCAAATAAATATAACTCCCACTATATCAATATCCAACTATCTATCTATCTTCATCTTTCTGTTACAACAGTAACTACATGTTAACTGCACTTAGCTGCTTGTAAAACACTATTGGAAGCCTGAGGTTGTATAAGATGCTATATGAATGCTTTTCCTTCTCTTTTGTTTCCTACTTCATCACATACAGATGCTGCTCCCCAGAAGTCATCCTTTGTTATGGCTTGGCTCACCAGGTAGCAGTCATGCCTGTGAGCTACAATGCTGTACATTCAATAGTCCCTCCAGGAGTTGACTACATCTATTAATGGTGGCAGTAGCTGTGAGCCTGTGACACACAGACTCAGTGGTATACTGACAGAATGAAATATGCTCACAGGAAGCAAGATAATCCGGAAGGATGTGCAAGGAAGTCCCTTTGGATCCCCGCTGGAAATGTCTCATTCCATGTCATTTTACAGCCATCCATGACTGTTCACACAGCAGTCTGTCTCCAAACATTTCTTGCTCATAAATATCCGTCAAACTCACAGATTGCAGTATTTGAAATGTTTTCAGCTGAAATTCAGAATAATAATATGTTTCGTTGCAAAGGATTAAGATTTTTTTTTCATCAACAGCTGTTGTTTCACATGTACATCATCTGCATCACATTGAAGCATGTAGCAAGAACTTGTGTTTGAAGGAGGGGGGGATTCTTTCCCACAATCTGTCTCACTGGAGCTGTGTAATGTGGGTAAAAATGACAAGTTGTTGGAAGGTGGATGCTCGTCACTAAACAACAAAATCTATATAGACTAGGCTGCTGCAGTTAGAAGATTGTCAGAAGAAACATATTCAATCAGACATATTTGATATGAGTTATTTTACAAAATTAAAAATAAAGTTATGATAATTTTGATCATAGTTATTAATTTTATACAGTTAGAATCGTGGGGTCCATAAAATTATTGAAGTATTTTTGACTATTTCTTTTGGTTTATTAGCTTATAATAGTTTGGGATTATAGCTTTAAATGTAGAGCTAATGAAGCAGATTGTGTGATCTATGCTAGAGCCTGCCTAAAAATAGATCTGAGTGAGACAAACAGTTAATATTTTGAGTTGCAACACTAAATCTGCTCCTTTTCCACAGATGCTGCCAGACCTGCTGAGTTTCTCTTAATATTTTGTTTTCATTTCAGATTTCCAGCGTTCATAGTATTTTGCTTTTAATAATCTGAGTGGTTTAGTTGTTAGAGATCAAAGGGACAAATTATTTTATTGAGAAGGTAGGTGCAAAGTATTTACGCTTGCAGACAAAAGTAATAGTTTCTAAATCTATGATGAATTGACCCAAGTTAACCAAAGTCCTTGAGTTATTGTGCATCAGATTATAAACAGTTATGGTATAAACTATTCCTTTACTTCTAAGATTAAAGGCAGTTTGCAAAGAGAATTGATTAGTATTTCTACCTAAATACAAAGTAATGTGTCTCCATGTTCCTTGGGAAAGAGGATAGGGGAAGCCATTTTAAGATCAGGTTCCAGACTTCCCTATAAAATCGGAATAGAACATAGAACAGTACAGCACAGTACAGGCCCTTCGGCCCACGATGTTGTGTCGAACTTTTACCCTAAACCTTAGGTCCATCTAACCTCCATCCCTACCTAAATGTTACAGACAGAGCAGGTTGTACTTTTGTCTTGGTAGCTGACTGAGCAGTAGTGGGCAAGAGGTAGAACCAATCAGTGTTGCATTTTTTTGTAAAAGAAATACTGGCTTAAAATGTGATATCTTTGTGGCTCAGTGGTTAGCCCTGCTGCCTCACAGCGCCAGTGACCCGGGTTCAATTCCAGACTCGGGCAACTGTCTGTGTGGAGATTGCAAGTTCTCCCCGTGTGTGTGTGGGTTTCCTCTGGGTGCTCCGGTTTCCTCCCACAGTCCAAAGATGTGCAGGTTGGGTGGATTGGCCATGCTAAATTGCCTGTGGTGCCCAGGGATGTTAGTTTAGGTGGGTTAGACATGGGAAATACAGGGATAGGGGAATGAGTCTGGGTGGGATGCTCTTCAGATGGGCGATGTGGACTTGTTGGACCGAATGGCTTGTTTCCACACTGTATGATTCTATGATCTTGATGTGTCCTTCTTTCAACTAACACCTTGGAGTTCAAATCTTTATGTACACTTATTAGTTCTGCTGAGACTGTAACAAAATGTATTTTGAGAAAATTATATAAAGCAGTTTCAAGGTGATATAGAATAAACATCTAACCAGCCTGAGAAATTATGCTGTCAAATTAATTTGACATTTTAACAAAATTTATCAAGATACTTTAGAACCTGTTGTGTTGCCGTTTTAACAATAATCACATGATTTGTTTAAAAATCCATTTATATTAAAACAATGAAAGGTCTGATAAGTCAGGTTCGAACAGTCACATTAATGTTCTTAAAAATTAATTTAAACAAACCCATTTAAAAGATGAAAAAATGTTTGTGGTGTTAGTTTCCTCATTAAATATTCATAAATTGAAAGGAAGCCCTTTATATCCTGGAAATACTTGGAAATTTTCCTTTTAGTGGTTATGAGCCCAAATTCTCCCTTGTTCAATATTTACAGTTTAAATCTGCAGGCTAGCAGTCAATGTTGTTAGGCCTTGGGAATAACAGATTGTGCATTGCAGCTTCCAAATGAAGCACTACTGGACCTCTCTGACCTGCAATAGTGGCAAATCACAATTGTTGATACTGCAGAATCAAAGCTTATATATTTAAGTATAACTTTGATATTAACACATGTTATACGTGATCTTCAAATCTGAAGAAGCAAAATAACTTGGTGAATTCAAGAGCCACCTGAAGCTGAGAAATGTTTGTGTCCTTTCCTACTTCTCATTACTTAGCATGCAAAATAACGTTTAATAATATCACCATTATGTTTCTGAAGTTGTAAAACGTTGTACTGCTGACTTGCATTACCTGCATACAATGCTTTAAAATTTCAAATTGCTGTCACATCTTTGATGTTGGGGCATGTTTTGTGATTTCCTCCTTAGAATTTGAGAAAGTCATGTCTTATTCAATGAGACAGTGCTGGTAATCAGCATCATAAAATGGACAAGGAACATTCCCATGGCTTTTTTTTAGATACATACACAAAGCAGAATGGCCCTTATTTCCATGAACTATTGTGTGTCCTTCTTGCTAAGTCAACATTTGAAGCAAGATTGATGAATTAGCTAATATTTTAGGTTACAGCTCATTGAATACATGATTCCCAGCCTAACAACTGGTTCAACAGTATTATAGCAGATTGATTCTGAATGGTTGCTCAATTCTATGTCACTTGCAACTTATTCAATCTGTTAGAAAACTCACAGTAAAACAATACTGTCCTGTGAATGCACAAACGGAGAAAAGGTTAACTGTTTCAGAGATAGTAGGAACTGCAGATGCTGGAGAATCTGAGATAACTATGTGTAGAGCTGGATGAACACAGCAGGCCAAGCAGCATCAGAGGAGCAGAAAGGCTGACGTTTCGGGCCTAGACCCTTC
>NW_025975084.1:0-8125 GCF_021869965.1 Rhincodon typus
CTGGCCCCATCCCCGCCTCTTCGACCTGTTTGTTTCCTCTCCACCTATCCTCTCCTCTATCCCTCTTCTATCCGCCTCCCACTCTCTCCCTATTTATTTCAAAACCCCCTTCCCCTCCCCCTTTTCTGATGAAGGGTCTAGGCCCGAAACGTCAGGCATTAAAGAGACGTGGCTTTGTTAATTATAGAGTTGAGTTGAGTTAGTGAGCAGAGGTTTGGCAGATGAAGTTTAACATGGGGAAATATGATGTGTCCATTTGACAGGAAGTGTACAAAATCAATACACTAATTATTTGGGAAAAGATTGCAGGACTTGGTGGTACAGAAAGATTTGGGTGTCCTAGTACATAATTGACATAAAGTTAGATTGTCGGTTCAACAAATGATTAAAGAAATGAATAGAATGTTGCAGTTTATTCTAAGGGAAATGGAATATTAGAGAAGGGAAGTTTTAGCAGTTGCAGTTGTGAAACAACATATGGAGAATTGTGTCCAGGTTGGTCTCCTTAATTGGGAAAAAAATTGTAAAATTGCTTTAGAAGCATTTCAGATAATATTCTTTGGACTAACTCCTGGGATAAGGGGTTTATTTATTGAAGGAAGGTTGAGCAGGTTAAACCTATATGCATTGGAGTTTAGAAAAAGAGAAGTGATCTTATAGTCATAGAGTTGTACAGCACGGAAACAGACCTTTCGGTCAAATCCATCCATGTCAACCAAATATCCCAAATTAATCTAGTCCTGTTTGCCAACATTTGGCCCATATTCCTCTAAATCCTTCCTATTCTTTTATCCAACCAGATGCCTTTTAAATGTTGCATTTGTACCAGCCTCTTCCACTTCCTCTGACAGCTCATTCCATATGCATACCACCATCTGCATAAAAATGTTGCCTCTTAGGTTCCCCTCTCACCCTAAACATATTCCCCCCTAGCTTTGGACGCTCCTATCCTTGGAAAAAAAGACCTTGGCTAGTCACTCTAATCTATTCCCCTCATGATTTTATGAACCTCTACAAAGTCCCCCTTCAGTCTCCAATGCTCAGGAAACATAACCACAGCCTATTCAACCTTTCCCTTTAGCTCAAACCCTCCAACCATGGCAACATCCTTGTAAATATTTTCTGCACCGTTTCAAATTTAACAACATATTTCCTATAGCAGGGAGAGTAAAATTGAACGCAGTATTCCAGAAGTGACCAAACCAATTACCTGATCATTTCTATAAACACCGATCCTTGCAGCCCACCGCTGGTCGCAGGCCTCCAATCCAAAAAAACAACCCTCCATCACTACCCTCAGTCTCCTACCTTCAAGGCAATTTTGTATCTAAATGGCTAGCTCCCCCTAGATTCCATATGATCTAACCTTGCTGACCAGTCTACCATGCAGAACCTTGTTGAACGTCTTGCTGGAGTCCATATAGACAACTTCCACCACTCTGCCTTCATCATCTTCTTTGTTACTCTTGTTCAATCTTTTTGAAACAAACAGAATCTTGAGCAGACTGGATAGAATGGATACTGGGAGGATGTTTCCTCTCACAGAAGAAGACTGAAACCTGAATATTGTTTAAGAATAAGAGACCTCTCTTTGAAGATCGAGATTAGGAGAGTTATTTTCACTCAGCAGGTCATTCGAGTGAAGAATCTAGTTCTCCAGAAGGTTTTAGAGGCTAAGTTTATTGAAAGCTCGATTTTTGATTGACAAGAAAGTCAAGAGTCATGGGGTGAAGAAACTGAGAACACAACCAGATCAGCCAAAATCTTACTGATTGGTGGAGCAGGTTCAAAGGGCCAAATGGCCCACTCCTGTGCCTATGTTCCTATGATGTTTGAAGTAATGAAAGGAAATACGACAGGAATGTAATGTCAACATATTGATGACCCCAGTGTGGTGAAGGAAGGGTTTTTAACCAGCTTGGTATGTGTCTGTTAAAGGATACTTTCCAATACTCTTTCATTTAAAGTGACATGCTAAGACAAAATACAAGGAAATGTTATGGAAATCAGATGTATGTTGTTTAGATGTTTGGTGATAACGTACATTTTCCAGCGCTTCCACTCTGTTGTTATTAGACAGCAGTCTTGGTCATTAAAATAACTCATTAATATACCCTAAAACAAACGTAAAGGACAGCTATGAACTTGTGTAAAGTTGAAGGTATATTAAGTTTACAGCTAAGTACCAGATCTTTGTGATCATAACCTGCTGGTTACATATGATAAGCGTCTGGATGTGATTTCCTTTAAACAGCTTAGGAAGTCCTAAAAAGGAAGGAGACTTCTTTTCTTGAGGTCATTCCAAGAGCGATGTGAGCATCCAAATACAATCCATAATACAAAGTTTCATGAGCAGTTCAGTGCAAGTGTCCCTCAAAAATCACAAAGCTGAATGGTCGAGAACACATTTTCTTATCTCATCTGTAACTGGCAATGGCAAATTATCTAATATGTGGAGATCCAGTTCTGTCCACCTTGTCCCTGGAAGCCATAGAAATGCAAGACTAACTAAAATGGAAAAAGCTTATTTTGCTCAGTCTCCAATTCTTTTTTGCTGGTCTTTGTGTTGAGGAGTTTGGAAATCCTCACCACAGCAAGGATAAGCAACATCTACCATGGTGATCTTAATTTTGCTAAAATGAAGGATGAAAATTAAAATAAAGGTAATTTTATTGTCATCATTTGTTTATATTTAATTACATTTATAAACAGAATTATAATTCAAAAATATAGGTTAAAACATTGTCAGAAAGACAATAGACAATTGGAAACTAGATTATGTTTGTTTATTGGCAAGGTTTTGATTGTGAAAATCAATTTCTTCAACAGTATAGATTAGACAGAATCATTAAATTTTTTTCTGGTTTTACACCTTTCCCAGGAGATTACATGGCTTTGAGTGAAATAAGGAGTTTGTGTATTTCTGTGTATGACAGTCTGGATGAACTAGGTATCCTTTTATTACATGGCTAATAGGATAATGAGTTAAAACCTTGCTATTCTTCTTGGGTTTGTGTAGAAATTCAGGCAAAATTGTAGATGAACATCTTGTTTTGCTATATTTAATATTTTATTTTGAAATGAGCTTGGGCAGTGTTGATTGAGACCCTGGTGAGCATGGGCCCATGGCAAAAAATGCATGCATTGCATTGCATGTCAATCAGAGAGGCAACAGGATGTCTCTGTGGGACTGGAAATGCCACACGGATTCAGTAAGCTGTGCTTTTCTAAAGTTGTGGACGAAACATATCATCGAGGTGTTGTAGCAGACATTTCCCATTTGATCTGACTGTACTTGATTTGAGGGGTTTGGTGCTGAAACTAGTGCCTTATAAATGCCAGGATGAACATCAATTGAGCATCAAAAATAATTATTGGTGTAGCTTTTCAACTTGGACTGCAGATATGTGGCTAAATAAATTAACAAGTAACACAAAAAGAGCATTGTTTTCAATGAGATTAGTTTAACACAATCAATATAACTTGTAGTTCCATAATAATACAAGTACATTGAAAATACAACTCTTTCTCATTTCAAGTAACACTGTACTTGACTTTGAAGGAAATGACTACGCACATGCTCTTTCTGTGCCATGCAGTTTCAAGTTTAAAATCTGACTGATATTATAGCTTTTGCTCTCTACATAAGGGGTGAGGAGTTGTATGACAGACACCAGGCCACTCAAATTGACTCTCCATGCTTTGTTGGGGACCTTTATTGTCCTTCTGGAATGAGAAAAAGGTAGGTATTACAGGCAATGAAAGTGGGTAGCACTGTTTGTGAAGGCGAGGCCGTGTATTGAGTAGGTTAGGCAGTGCAGAAGGCATACAGGGTTAGTAGTGTCAGGGGTTTAGGTGGGTGAGAATAAGTGAAGAGAATGAGATATGTTTAGTGAGAGGGATAGAACATGAGACTTATTGGGAGATGGGTACAGTACAAGACTTAGAATACTAGAGAGAAGACTGCTGTATCAATGCTGGCAGAGTGGAAAAGTTCATTGGCCTTCTTCCCACAGTACTGTGATGATGGCTGTGATTGCTTTAATCTGGATGGCAACCTTGGACCAGGCTGGCATGGTCTGATGCCAGAATTTCTGCTGATGGTTCTGTTGAAAGAAGGCATCCCCTTTCTGCACACCTCATCCAGTAAGACCTCAATGTTCTTGCTTGTAAAGCAGGATGCCAATTTACTCCTATCTGCCACATTCGAGGTAAGTATCAGGATACTTTTAGGGTACCAATGGATTGACAGTCCTTGTCTGGGTGCACAACAGCTTTTAAAAGATGGCACAAATGCAGGGTATGCTGATTAAGTCAGTGATATCGCTGACTAGTGAAGAGTTCTGAGAACAACATGTGGTTAGGTGCAGTTGAAATTGGATGTGAGGGCTGCCATAAGGGTAGAGTAGGCAGTTAATGAAGTTGGTCTGCTACGACACGGGGAAAAAACTCACTAAACATCACTGCAGGAATCCTTCCAGTAAACTCGGCACAACTTGGACTTAGCCAAATAAAGCCTAAGATTCTTAAATGTCTTTTTCCAAGGCTACCATTTTCTTAAAAATAAAACGTACAATGTATAATAAATCTTTATTGAGTGTTTGCATTTCAGTTATGCATCTTGTCACTGAATTCACACTGAGAGAAGCCTAATTTTAATCATTGGGATGGAGTGTACAAGTCACCCAGCTTTTTATTTGCTGACAAAGTGTTAATGATTGCAGTGTAAAGAATTTTTTTTAAAAATGTGTAATTCAAAGCAGTCAATTCTTTGCTGCAGAGTTCAAGACACCAGGTGGGAAATTTTCTTTTTGTGCAGATATTAAATAGGCAGGAATGGTACAATCACGCTATTTGATGTCTTTGGCGATTGAGAGCTAAGCCTTTTTTTCACATGATCTGTGAGCAGGCAGATCACAGGCAGCCTGCCAATCAGGACACTGGGAAATCTGGCAGCTCTCTGTGCAGTGAGCTGTAAATAGTGGGGTAAAATAATGGAGGGTGGGGAGCACAGACAAACTGACAGCAGGGGCAGGATTTGTGTGGGGTTAGGAAGTTCTTTCATTCATCTACTGGCTGACAAAGATCAGTGCCCGTATGGCTCTGATTTTCATGTGAAGTCAGTGAGCAGAGCTGGGCAGGACAGAGAAGGAATGTGCAGACATAAAGTCAGACCAATTGAGTGATTTCAGCTTGATTAAGGCAATGAATTTTGAATTCTGGTTTTCAAATCTTCAGACTGTGTAGTAAGAGTGATGAAAACATGGAAAACGTGATCTTAACTCTATTTAAAGAGGCAATATGGTATGAATTTGAGTGAGAAGGAATTTAGGCTGGATACAGAGAGAAAGTAAACCATTGAGGAATTGCTGCTGGATGCAATCAGGAAAAGGGAAAGAGACAATGTTAGGACGAACCTGTAGTTGTCACCAAGAAAGCATGGTTGGAAGGGGTCGAAGAGGAAATCAGCAAGATCATTTGTATCCTAGTCTTGGATATAGAGCAGCAAGTCAAGAAAGTGAACGCACTTGCCGATTCACCTGAAATCTGTTTAAAACTCCACCTTGCCCTTTACTCTATCCCATTCTCCATGTAATATAATATGACTCTTCAAAATTGTTAATCTTTTAGCAGCACTAAGTCTTCAATTTCTGGGCACTTCATCACCTCTTCATTCATCCATCCACAACTGCCACTTAGCCTATATGACAATGTGATGTGAGAGATAGTAGGAAATGCAGATGCTGGAGAATCTGAGATGACAAGGTGTGGAGCTGGATGAACACAGCAGGCCAAGCAGCATCAGAGGAGCAGGAAGGCTGATGTTTCGAGCCTAGACCCTTCTTCTGAAGAAGGGTCTAGGCCAGAAACATCCAGCTCTACACCTTTTTATCTCTGACAATTTGATGTGATGCCCATGTTTTATAGTCTTCTTCACCAATTGTACTGCTTCCATTAGTTTATCTTCTGATCTTCTGTCATTGTCAGGTCTGGGTTGTAGTTCTTTTCGAAGAAAATGTAGAAAGACAGAGAAAAGAAGCAAGTTTGAAGCTGACCAACTATAAATAGCCCAGCCCTCAGATACTGAGGAGGATACCCTGGAGTTAAGTGGCATTTCTACATCATTCATTTTGGAAGTGGGGAGAAGGATGCTTACAGAGAGTGACAGAATGAAAAAGATCAATTAGACGCAAGTAGTAACTACATTTAATTAATAATTGAACTATGGGCAGAATTTACATTCTCCTAAAGGTGGGTTGGCCGGATGGTGGAGGGTGGAAAGTTAGACATGATGCTGGGGCAACTTTCTCATTGCTCACCCACTCTCCACTGATCCCCATTGATGCTTTGTGCATAGTGAATATCACTCTGGCTTCTCTTAGGCCAAGCGAGGCCCTTAAGTGGTCAATTTTTCGTGTGGCTGGTGGAGGCGGGAGCCAGGTTTGAAGGTTGTCAGGTCCACTTCTGTGGCTAGTTGCAGGAATGTTGGGGTTAGGAGGTGGTCAATATTTACAGAAGCCATTTACAGCAAATAACAGAGCAGCAACAGGAGAATGTCCTTGACATGAGGACCAACCTGATGTTTGTGAAGACCATAGCTGCTGCCATTTGTAGCTTTGACATGTTATGGAACAGATCCATCATGGGAGGTTACATGGCTGCTTCACCAACAGTGACAATTGCCCAGAACCGAGACCTATACTTTCCCCAGTTAGGCTGAGGTTTGTTAAAAGTGGGCTCAATACAGATAATATTTTAATTAAGTCTCTATAGTATATTAGTATCTAATACCAATATCTCAGTTCTTAATTCTTTCCCTGCCTTGATGTGTGTGCAGTGGTTAATTATTTCTCCCTGCTTTCTCCCCATTCACAGCCTGCCTTGGCCATGACCTACCCTTCAAGAAAGCCTGATGACAGGGTCTACAAAGAGCAAGCCTTGATACATTATTACATCTTAGAAGGGATAATCGGCTTGAATAGACCTGGAAAAGGCCATACGCCAGTGTATGAGGGCTTTCATTCCATAACATACCAGCCCTTCATTGGCGAGACCCCAACAAAACACTGAGAAACCATCTGGATAGGACCTGCACAAAGCACCACAGACAGTGCAAACAGACGGTTGCTGTACTTGTGCATTCCCAGCATATGTGTTGCATTCCAAAATGTACCTTGATCATTATGACTGGAAGAATTACCAGCATTATTAGCTCCATAATCAGTATTAGCTCAAAGACCAATATTATTGGCGCCATTATCAGCTTTACGGATGTTGGTCTCAATTCCTATAGTAGCTGGTCTTTCATTGATCTAGGACGACTGTTTCTTTGCCTGGTACCACGTTATAAAAATTCTATGGGATTTCTTTAATAAAACACAAGTACTTTTTCAATGAAGATGAATTTGTGCAGATAAATATATGTTAATATTTTTATTGCTCTTGCTTATTGTCAAACTCGGATGATTTAATCAAAGAGGGCCCGTATTGTATCTCAGTTGTATTGAGGAAAGGCCAGGACCAGATTTAATTTCGACTCAGTCAGATTTCTCAGACATGCAAGTGATGGATCCATTGTGTTAGTTGGATTGGCTGCAGTTGCATTTTTATTACACAATGACAGGAAATTTCTGAGTTTGTGGTAGAGGGGGAAAAATGTCCTGAGGAACTTACTTCAGCTGTCATCATAAAATTTTAAATAATGTATCGTACAAAGAGTTGCATGTTTCTAAACCTATGGAGCACTAGGCATAAGCAGAGAAAGCTCTAAAAAATTTAACATACCCAACATAATGTTTTTGTAATTTTAAAATGCATCAAAATTCCCAAAGGGATTTGTTTATTTTTAATCATAGGAAGTTTGTTTGTTGGATAGTATTATGTAGGAAGCCCGGATTCTTTTGTGAGAGATTAGTAGCTGACTACCATCCTCTTAAACATCCAGTCTACCAACAATTCCATGTCCCTTTCTTTGAAATAGTGAGCTTGCTTCCTTTTCCCTCAGACATTTCAGAGTCGAGCACTACAATTTATGAGGTAGATCCTGATGTATCAAATCTGAAATGGTATACAGTTAACAATGTGGAGAGCTGGATGAACAAATCAGGCCAAGCAGCATCAGAGG
>NW_025975085.1:0-8125 GCF_021869965.1 Rhincodon typus
ACTCAAGTTTTGATGTTGGTTTGACTAACACGATTATTTGATTGCAATAAGCACTTCAGAAATCAAAAATCTCAACTTCACCTTAATTTTTGATGCAGTTTTGAATAACATGCTTATTCAACACAGAAAAGCACTTCAGAAGACCAATATCTCACTTCCCCAAAAATCTTAGCTTTTGATGTTGGTTTGAATGACATTCTTATTTCATGAGGTAAGCACTTCAGAAGATCAAAATCTAAACTTCACAAAATGACTCAACTTTTGGAGCTGTTTTGACTAACATTCTTATTTCAGCGAGTTAAGAACTTCAGAAGGCTGAAAGCTGAACTTCACCAAATGACACAACGATTTTTGCTGGTTGGTTTAAAATGCTTATTTCAGCGAGTTAAGCTCTTCAGAATACCAAAACCTGAACTGCACCAAATGACTCTCGTTTTGATGATGGTTCGACTAACATGGTTATTTCAGTGAGATAAGCATATCAGAAGACTTAACTCTCAGCTTCAACAAAGGAAATAACTTTTAATGCTGTTATGACAAAAAAAAATGCTTATTTCAGCGAGATGAGCACGACGGAAGTCAAAAATCTGAACTTCACCAAATGACTCAATTTTTGATGTTAGTTTGACTAACATGCTCATTTCAGCGAGTTAAGCACTTCAGAAGATCAAAATGTCAACTTCACCAAATGACACAACTTTTGATGTTGTTTTAACTAACGTGCTTATTTCTGCGAGATAAGCATAGCAGAGCACCAAAATCTCAACTGCAACAAGACACTCAAATTTTTGTGCTGTTTTGACAACATGCTAATTTCAGTGAGATAAGCAATTCAGAAAACCAAAATCTGAACTTCACCAAATGACTTAAGTTTTGATGTTGGTTTGACTGACATGCTTATTTCAGCGATTTAAGCACTTCAGAAGACAAAAATCTCAACGTCCACAAATGACTTTATTTTTGATGCTGTTTTGACTAACATTCTTATTTCACTCAGAGAATCACATCGGTAGACTAATATCTCAACTTCACCAAATGAGTTGGTTTTTGATGTTGGTTTGAATGACATGTTGATTTATTTGAGATAAGCACGTCAGAAGACCAAAATCTCAACTTCACCAAATGACTCAACTTTTGCTGTTGTTTTGACTAACATGCATATTTGAGTCAGACAAGCACGTCTCAGGGCAAAAATCTCATCTTCACCAAATGACTTAATTTTTGATGCTCGTTTGATTAAAATGCTTTCTTCAACGAGTTAAGCACTTCAATAGACAGAAATCCGAGCTTCACCAAATAACTCAATTTTTGATGTTCTTTTGAGTAAAGTTCTTATTTCAGTTAGATAAGCATATGTGAAAACCAAAATCGCAACTTCACCGAAACAGTCAACTTTTGATGCTGGTACGACGTAAATGCTTATTTGAGTGAGACAAGCACATCAGAAGTCAAAAATTTCAAATTCACCAAATGACTCAACTTTTGATGCTAGTTGGATTAAAACGCTTCTTTCAGCGAGTTAAGTACTTCAGAAGGCTAAGATGCCAACTTCACCAAATGACTCAATTTTTGATGCTGGTTGGAATAATTTGCTTATTTCAGCGAGTTAAGCTCTTCGGTAGACTTAATCTGAACTTCACCAAATGACTCAAGATTTGATGTTGGTTTGACTAACACGCTTATTTCAGTGAGATAAGCACTTCAGAAATCAAAATTTCAACTTCACCAAATGACTCAATTTTTGATGTTGTTTTGACTAACGTGCATATTTCAGCGAGATAAGCATGTCAGAAGACTAAAATCTCACCTTCACCAGATGACATAACTTTTGATGCTGGTTAAATTAAAATGCTTCTTTCAACGAGTTTAGCACCTCAGAAGCCAAAAATCTTAACTTCACCAAATGACTCATTTTTTTATGTTCGTTTGACTGACATGCGTATTTCAGCGAGATAAGCATATCAGAATACCAAAATCTCAATCTCACCAAGACACTCAACTTTTGATGCTGGTTTGACTTGGATGCATACTTCAGCGAGATGAGCAGATCAGAAGACTCACATCTCAACTTCACCAGAGGACCCACCTTTTGATGTTGATTTGACGAAAATGCTTATTTAAGTGTGATAAGCACTTGAGAATTTAAAAATCCCAACTTCACCGAATGACTTAAATGTTGATGCTGTTTTGACTAACTTGCTTATTTCATCAGATAAGCACTTCAGAAGACCAAAATCTGAACTTCTCCAAATGACTGAATTTTTGATGTTGGTTTGACTAATATGCTTATTTCAGCGATTTAACCACTTCTGAAGGCAAAAATCTCAACTTCACCAAATGACTTAATTTTTGATGCTGGTTGGATTAAAATGATTATTTCAGCGAGTTAAGCACTTCAGTAGACATAAATCTGAATTTCACCAAATGACTCAATTTTTGATCTTGTTTTGACTGAGGTGTTTATTTCAGTTAGATAAGCATATCAGAAGACCAAAATCGTAACTTCACCAAAGCACTCAACTTGTGATGCTGGTATGACTGAAATGCTTATTTCAGTGATATAAGCACATCAGAGGTCAAAAACCTCACTTTCACCAAAAGACAATTTTTTAATGCTGTTTTGACTAACATGCTTATTTCACTCAGATAAGCACTTCAGAAGACGAAAATCTGAACTTCACCAAATTACACAAGTTTTGATGTTGGTTTGACGAACATGCATATTTGAGTAAGATGAGCACTTTTGAAGGCAAAAATTTCAAATTCGTCAAATGACTTAATTTTTGATGCTGGTTGGATTAAAATGCTTATTTCAGCGAGTTCAGCACTTTCGTAGACATATACCTGAACTTCACCAAAATGACTTCAGTTTTTATGCTGTTTTAACGAACATGCTTATTTCACTCAGTTAAGCACTTCAGAAGACCAAAATCTGAACTTCAACAAATGACTCAAGTTACATGTTGGTCAGACTAACATGCTTATTTGAGTGAGATAAGCAGTGCAGAAGTCAAAAATCTCAACGTCAAAACTGCCTTAATTTTTAATGCTGTTTTGACTAACATGCTTATTTCACTCAAATAACCACATCAGAAGACCAATATCTGAACTTCACCAAATGAGATAGATTTTGATGTTGGTTTGAATGACATGCTTATTTCATTGAGATAAGCACTTCAGAAGATCAAAATCTCAACTTCACCAAATGACACAACTTTTGATGTTGTTTTGACTAACGTGATTATTTCAGTAATATCAGGATAGCAGAAGACCAAAGTCTCAACTTCAACAAGACACTCAACTTTTTATGCTGTTTTGACAACATGCTCATTTCAGTGAGATAAGTACTTCAGAAGACCAAAATCTGAACTTAACAAAATGACTCAAATTTTGATGTTGGATTGACTAACAGGTTTCCTCCAGTGAAATAAGCACTTCAGAAGGCCAAAATAAGAACTTCACCAAATGACTCAAGTTTTCATGTTGGTTAGACTGACATGCCTACTTGAGTGAGATAAGCACTTCAGAAAACCAAAATCTGAACTTCACCAAATGACTCAATTTTTGATGTTGGTTTGACTAACATGCTCATTCAGCGATTTAAGCTCTTCAGAAATCACTAATCTCAACATCAATAAATGACTTAATTTTTGATGCTGTTTTGACGAACATGCTCAATTCACTCTGATAAGCACATCAGAAGACCAATACCTGAAGTTCACCAAATGAGTTAGTTTTTGATGTTGGTTTGAATGGCATGCTTATTTCATTGAGATAAGCACGTTTGAAGATCAAAATCTCAACTTCACCAAGTGACTCAACTTTTGATGCTGTTTTTACTAACATGCTTATTTCAGCGAGTTAATCTCTTCAGAAGGCAAAAATCTCAACTTCACCAAATGATTTAATTTTTGATGCTGGTTGGATTAAAATGCTTCTTTCAGCGAGTTAAGCACTTCTGAAGTCCAAAATCTGAACTCAACAAAATGACACAAGTTTCGATGTTTGTTTGACTAACATGCTTATTTGAGTGAGATAAGCACTTCATAATTCAAAAATCTCAACTTCATCAAATGACTTAATTATTAATGCTGTTTTGACTAACACGCTTATTTCTCTCACATAATCACATCGGAAGACCAATATCTCAACTTCACCAAATGAGTTGGTTTTTGATGTTGGTTTGAATGACGTTGATTTCTTTGAGATAAGCACGTCAGAAGACCGAAATCTTAATTTCACCAAATTACACAAGTTTTGATGTTGGTTTGACGAACATTAATATTTGAGTAAGATAAGCACTTTTGAAGGCAAAAATTTCAACTTCATCAAATGACTTCAATTTTGATGCTGGTTGGATTAAAATGCTTATTTCAGCGAGTTCAGCACTTCCGTAGACATATATCTGAACTTCACCAAAATGACTTCAGTTTTTATGCTGTTTTAACTAACATGCTTATTTCACTCAGTTAAGCACTTCAGAAGACCAAAATCTGAACTTCAACAAATGACTCAAGTTAGGATTTTTTTTTTTTTTTGACTAACGTGCTTATTTCAGCGAGATAAGCAATTCAGAAGACCAAAATCTGAACATTACTAAATGACTCAAATTTTGACTTTGGATTGACTGACAGGCTTCCTCCAGTGAAATAAGCACTTCGGAAGTGAAGAATCTCGACTTCACCAAATGACTCACGTTTTGATGTTGTTTTGAGTATCATGCATATTTGAGTGAGTTCAGAACTTCAGAAGGCCAAAATAAGAACTTCACCAAATGAGTCAAGTTTGGATGTTGTTTAGACCAACATGCTTACTTGAGTGAGATAAGCACTTCAGAAATCAAAAATCTCAATTTCACCAAATGACTCAACTTTTGATGTTGTTTTGACTAACGTGCTTATTTCAGCAAAATAAGCATATCAGAAGACTAAAATCTCACCCTCACCAGTTGACCTAACTTTTGATGCTGGTTTGACTAAATTGCTTATTTCAGCAAGATAAGCATATCGGAAGACAAAAATCTCACCTGCACCAAAGGACCAAACTTTTGATGCTAAATTAACTAAAATGCTCATTTCAGTGAGATAAGCACTTCGGAAGTCAAAAATCTCACCTTCACCAAATGGCAAAATTTTGGATGCTGGTAGGTTTTAAATGCTTATTTCAGCGGGATAAGTACTTCATTTAACAGAAATCTAAACTTCACCAAAAGACTCATTTTTTGATGTTGGTTTGACTAACATGCTTACTTCAGCGAGTTAAGAACTCCAGAAGATCAAAATCACAACTTCACCAAATGACACAACTGTTGATTTTCTTTTGAGTAACGTGCTTATTTCAGCGAGATATGGAATATCAGAAGACCAAAATCTCAATTTCACCAAGACACTCAACTTTTGATGCTGTTTTGACTGAAATGCTTATTTCAGCGAGATAAATATATGAGAAGACTGCAATCTCAACTTCACCAAAGGACCTAACTTTTGATGTTGATTTGACTAAATGCTTATTTCAGTGAGATAAGCATTTCAGAAGTCAAAAATCTCAACTTCACCAAATGACTCAACTTTTGATGTTGTTTTGACTAACGTGCTTATTTCAGTGAGATAAGCATATAAGAACACTAAAATCTCATCTTCACCAAACGACATAACTTTTGATTCTGATTTGACTAAAACGCTTATTTCAGTGAGATAAGAACTTCAGAAGTCAAAAAATCTCAACTTCACCATCTGACTTAATTTTTGGTGCTGTTTTGACTAACATGCTTAGTTAACTCAGACAAGGACTTCAGAAGACCAACATCAAACTTCACCAAAAATGTTAGTTTAGTGTTGGTTTGAATGACATGCTTATTTCATGAGGTAAGCACTCCAGAAGATCAAAATCTCAACTTCACCGAATTACTCAACCTTTGATGTTGTTGTGACTAACATGCTTATTTGAGTGAGATAAGCATTTCAGAAGTTAAAAATCTCCACTTCACGAAATGACACAACTTTTGATGTTGTTTTGACTAATGTGCTTATTTCGGCGAGGTAAGACTATCAGAAGACTAAAACCTCAACTTCACCAGATGACCGAACTTTTGATGCTGGTTTGACTAAATTGCTTATTTCAGCGAGATAAGCATATCGGAAGACAAAAATCTCACCTGCACCAAAGGACATAACTTTTGATGCTGGTTTGACAAAAAAAATGTGCTTATTTCAGTGAGATGAACACGACTGAAGTCAAAAATCTCAACTTCACCTAATGACTAGATTTTTGATGCTGGTTAGACTAAAATCCTTATTTCAGTGAGTTAAGCACTTCAGAAGACTAAAATGTGAACTTATCCGAATGACTCAATTTTTAATGTTGTTTTGACTAACGTGCTTATTTGAGTAAGATAAGGAATTCAGAAGTCAATAATGTCAACTTCACCAAATGACTCAACTGTTGATGTTGTTTTGAATAACATGCTTATTTCAGCGAGTTCAGCAGTTCAGAAGGCAAAAATCTCAACATCACCAAATGATAGAATTTTTAATGCTGGTTGGATTAAAATGCTTATTTCAGCGAGATCAGCACTTCTTAAGACAAAAATCTGAACTTCACCAAATGACTCAATTTTTGATGTAAGTTTGACTAACATGCTCATTTCAGCGAGTTAAGCACTTCAGAAAATCAAAATCTCAACTTCACCAAATGACACAACTTTTGATGTTATTTTGACTAACGTGCTTATTTCAGCTATATTAGCATAGCAGAAGACCAAAATCTCAACTTGAACAAGTCACTCAAATTTTTGTGCTGTTTTGACAACATGCTTATTTCAGTGAGATAAGCACTTCAGACCACCAAAATCTTCACTAAATGACTCAAATTTTGATGTTGGATTGACCAACAGGCTTCCCCCAGTGAAATACGCACTTCAGAAGTGAAGAATCTCGACTTCACCAAATGAGTCAACTCATGATGTTTTTTTTTGTAATATGCATATTGGAGTGAGATAAGCACTTCAGAAGGCCAAAATAAGAACTTCACCAAATGACTCAAGTTTTGATGTTGTTTAGACTAACATGCTTACTTCAGTGAGTTAAGCACTTGAGAAGACTAAAATCTGAACTTCACCAAATCACTCAATTTTTAATGTTGTTTTGAATCAAATGCTTGTTTCAGCGAGTTAAGCAGTTCAGAAGGCAAAAATCTCAACTTCACCGAATGATTTAATTTTTAATGCTGGTTGGATTAAAATGCTTCTTTCAGCGAGATAAGCACTTCAGAAGACAAAAATATGAACTTGACCAAATGACTCAATTTTTGATGTTAGTTTGACTAACATGCTCATTTCAACGAGTTGAGCACTTCAGTAGTCAAAAATCTCAACTTCACCAAATGACTTCATTTTTAATGCTGTTTTGACGAACATGCTTCTTTCACTCAGATAAGCACTTCAGACGACTAATATCTGAACTTCACCAAATGAGTTAGTTTTTGATGTTGGTTTAAATGACATGCTTATTTCATTGAGACAAGCACGTCAGAAGATGAAAATCTCAACTCACCAAATGACTCATCTTTTGATGTTGTTTTGACTAACATGTTTATTTCAGCGAGTTAAGCAATTCAGAAGGCGAAAATCTGAACTTCACCAAATGACTCAACTTTTGATGCTGGTCGGATTAAAATGCTTCTTTCAGCGAGATAAGCACTTCAGAAGTCCAAAATCTGAATTTCACAAAATGACTCAAGTTGGATGTTTGTTTGACGAGCATGCTTATTTGAGTGAGATAAGCACTTCAGAATTCAAAAATCTCAACTTCACCGAATGACTTAATTATTGATGCTGTTTTGACTATCACGCTTATTTCACTGAGATAATCACATCGGAAGACCAATATCTTAGCTTCATCAAATGAGTTGGTTTTCGATGTTGTTTTGAATGACATGTTGATTTCTTTGAGATAAGCACGTCAGAATATCAAAATCTCAACTTCACCAAATGAATCAACTTTTGATTTTGTTTTGACTAAAATGCATATTTGAGTGATATAAGCACTTCAGTAGACATAAATCTGAACTTCACCAAATAACTCAATTTTTGATGTTGTTTTGACTAACGTGCTTATTTCAGTTAGAT
>NW_025975086.1:0-792 GCF_021869965.1 Rhincodon typus
GGCATGTTAATCAAACCAACTTCAAAAACTAACATTTTTGGTGAAGTGAGATATTGTCTTCTGAAGTGTTTATCTGAGCTAAATAAGCATGTTAGTCAAAACTGCATCAAAAATTAAGTCAGATGGAGAAGATGAGATTTTTGATTTCTGAAGTGCTTATCTCACTGAAATAAGCATTTTAGTCAAACCAGCGACCAAAGTTAGGTCGTTTGGTGAAGGTGAGATTTTTGACTTCTGAAGTGCTTATCTCACTGAAATAATCATGTTAGTCAAGCCAACATCAAAACTTGAGTCATTTGGTGAATTTGAGATTTTTGAATTCTGAAATGCTTACCCCATGAAAGAAGCATGTCATTCAAACCAACATGAAAAACTAACATTTTTGGTGAAGTGAGATATTCGTCTTCTGAAGTGCTTATCTGAGTTAAATAAGCATGATCGTCAAAACAGCATCAAAATTGAAGTCAGATGGTGAAGTTGAGATTTTTGATTACTGAAGTGCTTATCTCACTGACAAAAGCATTTCAGTCCAAACAGCGTCCAATGTTACGTCCTTTGGTGAAGTTGAGATTTTTGATTTCTGAAGTGCTTATCTGACTCATATAAGCATGTTAGTGTAACCAACAGCAAAACTTGAGTCATTTGTTGTAGCTCAGAAATTGATCTTCTGAAATGCTTATCTGAGTGAAATAAGCATGTTAGTCAAAACAGGATAAAAAATTAAGTCATTTGGTGAAGTTGAGAGTTTTGACTTCTGAAGTGCTTATCTCACTGAAATAAGCATTTTAGTCA
>NW_025975086.1:892-7547 GCF_021869965.1 Rhincodon typus
TTTTGACTTCTGAAGTGCTTATCTCACTGAAATAAGCATTTTAGTCATACCAGCATCAAAAGTTGAGTGCATTGGTGAAGTTGCGATTTTGGTCTTCTGATATGCTTATCTAACTGAAATAAGAACGTTAGTCAAAACAACATCAAAAATTGAGTCATTTGGTGAAGTTCAGATTTATGTCTACTGAAGTGCTTAAATCGCTGAAATAAGCATTTTAATCCAACCAGCATCAAAAATTAAGTCATTTGGTGAAGTTGAGATTTTTGACTTCTGAAGTGCTTTTCCCACTGAAATAAGCATCTTGTCAAAACAGAAAAAATGTTGATTGTCTTGTTGAAGTAGATATTTTGGTCTTCTGCTATGCTTATCTCGCTGAAATAAACACGTTAGTCAAAACAACATCAAAATTTTTGTCAGTTGGTGAAGTTGAGATTTTGATCTTCTGAAATGCCTAACTCGCTGAAATGAGCATGTTAGTTAAACTAATGTCAAAAATTGAGTCATTTGGTCAAGTTCAGATTTTTGTCTTCTGAAGTGCTTATCTCGCTGAAATACGCATTTTAATCCAGCCAGCATGAAAAATTAAATCATTTGGTGAAGTTGAGATTTTTGCCTTCTGAACTGCTTTCCTCGCGGAAATAAGCATGTTATTTTAAACAACATCCAAAGTTGAGTCATTTGATGAAGTTGAGATTTTTGCCTTCTGAAGTCCTTATCTCACTCAAATAAGAATGTTAGTCAAACTGACATCAAAAATTGAGTCATTTGGTGAAGTTCAGATTTTTCTCAAGTGCTGAACCTACTGCAATAATTATTTCAGTCCATTCAGCAACAAAAATCAAGTCATTTGATGAAGCTGACATTTTTGACTTCTGTCGCGCTCATCTCACTGAAATAAGCATTTTTTTTTTATCAAACCAGCATCAAAAGTTATGTCCTTTGGTGAAGTTGAGATTTTAGTCTTCTGATATGCTTGTCTCGCTGAAATGAGCACTTTAGTCAAAACAGCTTTTAAAGTTGAGTCATTTGGTGAAGTTGAGATTTTTGACTTCTGAAGTGCTTGACTCACTCAAATAAGCATGTTAGTCAAACCATCATCAAAACTACAGTCATTTGGTGGAGTCCAGGTTTTGGTGTTCTGAACAGCTTAACTCGCTGAAAACAGCATTTTAAACCAACCAGCATCAGAAGTTGTGTGATTTGGTGAAGTTGAGATTTTATCCTTCGGAAGTGCTTTACTCGCTGAAATAAGCATGTTAGTCAAAACAACATCAAAAGTTGAGACATTTTATGAGGTTGAGATTTTGATCTTGTGAAGTACTTACCTCATGAAATAAGCATGCCATTCAAATCAACATCAAAAACTAACATTTTTGGTGAAGTGAGGTATTGGTCTTCTGAGGTGGTTACATGCGTTAAATAAGCATGTTCGTCAAAACTGCATCAAAAATTAAGTCAGATGGTGAATTTGAGGTTTTTGATTTCTGAAGTGCTCATCTCACTCAAATAAGCATGTTAGTCTAACCAACATCAAAACTTGAGTCATTTGGTGATGTTCAGATTTTGGTCTTCTGAAGTGCTTATCTGAGTGAAATACGCATGTTAGTCAAAACAGCATCAACTTTGAAGTCATTTGGTGAAGTTTAGATTTTTGACTTCTGAAGCGCTTATCTCACTGAAATAAACATTTTAGTCAAATCAGCATCAAAAGTTAGGTCCTTTGGTGAAGTTGAGGTTTCAGTCTTCTGATATGCTTATCTCGCGAAATAAGCATTTTAGTCAAAACAGCATCAAAAGTTGAGTCATTTAATGAAGTTGAGATTTTGATCTTCTGAAGGGCTTAACTCGCTGAAATCAGCATGTTATTCAAACGAACATAAAAAAATTATCTCATTTGGTGAAGTTCAGATTTTTGGCGTCTGGGGTGCTTAATTATCTGAAATAAGGATTTCAATTTAACCAGCATAAAAAGTTAGGTCATCTGGTGAAGGTGAGATTTTAGTCTTCCGATATGCTTATTTCGCTGAAATAACCACGTTAGTCAAAAACAACTTCATCAGCCCCTGGTAAATAAACGCTAAAACACAGCAGCCCCAGTGTGCAAACCCTGAAATGCAGAGCCCCCTGTATATAAACACTAAACCACAGTAAAAACTGAAGGAACTGCGGATGCTGCAAAATCAGGAACAAAAACAACGTTGCTGGAAAAGCACGGCAGGTCTGGCAGCATCTCCGACACCTCTGCCATTTGCAATCTGTCCCCACCACCAAAGGCATTTTTCCCTCCACACCCTTATCTGTTTTCCGGAGGGACCACACTCTCCGTGACTCCCTTGTCCGCTCCAACTCCCCTCCAGCCCCAACACACCCAGCACTTTTCCCTGCAACCGCAGCAATTGCGACACCTGCCCCTGACGTCGCCGCTCAACCCTAACCCACGCCCCAAGAAGACTTTCCACATCAAGCAAATGTTCACCTGCAGTATACTGCATCCGCTGTTCCCGTTGTGGCCTCCTCTACATCGGGGAAGCCAAGCGAAGGCTTGGGCACCGCTTTGCAGAACACCTACACTCGGTTCGTACTAAACAAATGCGCCTCCCAGTCGTGAACCATTTCAACTCCCCCTCCCATTCCTCAGACGACATGTCCATCCTGGGCCTCCTGCAGTGCCACAAAGATGCCACCCGAAGAGTGCAGGAACAGCAACTCATATTCTGCTTGGGAACCCTACAGCCCAATGCTATCAATGTGGACTTCACAGGCTTCAAAATCTCCCCTCCCCCTACCGCATCGCAAAAACAGCCCAGCTCGTCCCCGCCTACCTAACCTGTCCTTCCTCCAAGCTATACCCTCCTCCCAACTCAAGCCTCACCCCCATCTCCTATCTACTAACCTCATCCCGGCCCCTTGACCTGTCCGTCCTCACTGGACTGACCTAGCTCCTCCCTTATTCCCCACTTACACTCACCTTTACTGGCTCCATCCCCGCCTCTTTGACCTGTCTGTCTCCTCTCCACCTATCTTCTCCTCGATCCATCTTCTATCCGCCTCTCCCTCTCTCCCTATTTATTCAGAACCCCCATCCGCTCCCCCATTTCTGAAGAAGTGTCTAGGCTCGAAATGTCAGCCTTCCTGCTCCTCTGATGCTGCTTGGCCGACTGTGTTAATCCAGCTCTACACCTTGTTATCTCAGATTCTCCAGCATCTGCAGTTCCGAAATCAATGAGGAAAATGAGACCCTGTTCGCTGTTCCAGGCCAGTACTGAAGCATTGTCAGAGGGATAGAACTGCTGGAGAGTCAGAGAGTCAATAATGAGGTAGCGCCTCATTGTAAGCGGGTGAGAACTGAGGAAGTGCCTCACATGTATCGGGTCTGTATTGAGGTAATGCAGCACCACCAGAAGGTCAGAACTGTTGGGTGCATTATTGTGAGAGGGTCAATCGTGGGCCAGTGTCTCATTCTAAAGGGCTTAGACTTGTTGGAGTGTGAGAATGTCAGACTGAGGGAGTTCCTCATTGTCATATAGTCAGTACTGTCAGAGCTTCAGTACTGAAGCAGTGCCTCATTGTCAAAGGGTCCACACTGGAGGTATTGCAGCAGTTGTGTGCCACAGTGGTCGGTGCTGGGACCTTTGTATTTGTTACTTATGTGAATGATTTGGATGTGAATGTACAAGGCATGATGAGTAAGTTTGTGGATAATGCAAAAGTAGGAGATGTCATTGATAGCAAAGAAGGTTATCAAAATTTACAGAGGCTTCTCGATCAGTTGGTGAAGCGGCCTGAGGATTGGCAAATACAATTGTATACAGATACAGGTGTGCAATTTGGAAAGTCAAACTAAGTTAGGATTTATACAGTAAATGGGAAAGTCCTGAATTTCATCCTCTGACAATCTTGCACTCCTTCAGTACAGACGTACAACAAAGTGGGACAGCCTCAGGCAACCCTCTGACAATGAAGCATTCCCTCAGGACAATAATCATTAATTGTAAACTAATCTGTCATATTATTTGACCTGTTAAGTTTACAATACTTCCCGTGTCTCCTGACGAATACTCAGTTGTTCTCCCTCCAGCTCTGCCTCTGGGTATGCGAAGCTGCTTTCCTCCATACTATACTCAGAAATGACGCGAGCCGTAACCCTAACCCTCGATTCAGCTCGAAAGCTAACCCTCATGTAAACCCTAAGTCCAACCTCAGCCCAAATCCGAACCTCAGGCCTAACACAAACCATAACCCTCAGTCCCAATGCTGACCCTAACCTGACCTCTAAATCTACCCTCAGCCCTAACAACTGCCCTCAGCCCCATAACGCAAGCCTCATCCCGACACTAACCATAGCCTTAGTCCTAAACCGAACCTAGCTTCAGCCCGACTCCTAACCGAAGACATACAGCCTCCGGTAGAGAAACCCGAAGACACAGAGCCCCCCGGACAGAAACCCGAAGACAGAGACACCTTTCAATTAACTGTAAAACACGGAGCTCACTATAAATAATCCCTAAAAGATGGACATCACTGTAAATGAACCGTGAAACACAAAGCCTTCTGGAAGTAAGCTCCGAAACAGAATCTCGTTTAAACAAACGCGAAAAAGAGCCCCCTGTAAATACACTCAAGCACGGAGACCCCTTTAAATATAACCTAAGAAAGGTCCCTCGGGAAGTAAAATGTAAAAGACAGAGAACCCAGGAAGAAACCAGAAAACACAGACACCTCTGTAAAGAAACCCTAAAACAGAGCCCCCTGTAAATAATCCAAATCACAGAGCACCCTGTACACAAATCCTAAACGTTAACTGTTTTTGCCTTCACAAATGCTGCCAGACCTGCTCAGCTATTCCAGCAATTTTGTTTTTGTTCCTGATTTACAGCATCTGCAGTTCCTTCGGTTTTCAATTAAACAGGCAGTCAGTTGGATCAAATAGTTGTGTATCACATATTTACCAGTCGGATTCAAACGCGCGGTACCCGTTCGCTCATGTGGTCACTTGCTTATCTTCTAACCTTTGCCCCTCAATATCCTGTGGTCTGCCCTGTTTACTCATATTGGTTAGCACTTAACAAGGCTTCCGGAGTCTGGCTGGCGTGTCTTTAGTAATACAGGGTCAATCGCCTTAAAATATAATTTTCTGTGCTTTTTGTGTGACACTATATCATAAGCCTCTTTACTGATTCCACTAAAGGTCCTCTTTACCAACGCACCCACAAGCGCTCCATATGACCACTCTCGCGCTCTCATTCATTCATAACTTTACGGACCACTCATCAGCGTACTGTGTTTAATGTTACCGCATTTCATTCATTCATTCATGAAACTGCCATCTTGCCGTACTTTTCACTCATAAAGGGAGGCGAAATTAAAATGTTCCTTCCACCCCATTAGTGCCTTTTCACAGTTTGAAACCTTGTTGCTAACAGTGTCCAAACTTGTGTCTACATCAGAGTCAGTCCCTGAGTATGTGTTAATTTTCTAATCTATTCAGAACAATACGATCCCATCCATCGTGTCACCCGAATTTATGAAAAATTATAATATTAATCAGCCCGCAACAAACGTCTCCCAGGACTTGAAAATCTTGCGGGACATCAAACAAGTTTTCTGCGTTACCTCGTCTCTGTTCGATACGTATTGAATAGGGTCCGCGTTCCCTTTCAGAAAGCTCCTCTCAAAATAGCGCTTCCGTGAAAGTGAAGGAAAGAATGAATAAACCGGCAAAAGTGAAATCTGAATAGCCAGCCGCGGCAATCAGGCTATTAAACTTTCTGCTGTCAATAAGTAATTCCCAACCAAGTCAAATCATATAGGGTTGATAATCTTTTGGGCATTCTCTAACTTTAAAAGAATAAATGGACCCACACCCTTCATTGCCCACCTTCAATACCTCAGTGCTGAACGGCTGACAATGAGGTGCTCCCTCAGTCCTGACCCGCTGACAATGAGGTGCTCCCTCAGTCCTGACTCACTGACAATGAGGCGCTCCCTCAGTCCTGACCCGCTGACAATGAGGCACTCCCTCAGTCCTGAGCCGCTGACAATGAGGCGCTCCCTCAGTCCTGACCTGAGTACAATGAGGCGCTCCCTCAGCCCTGGCCCGAGTACAATGAGGTGCTCCCTCAGAGTTGTCCCGAGTACAATGAGGTGCACCCTCAGTCCTGACCCGAGTACCATGAGGCGCTCCCTCAGTCCTGACCCTCTGACAATGTGGCCCTCCGTCAGTTCTGACCCGCTGACAATGAGGAGCGCCCTCAGTCCTGACCCGCTGACAATGAAGCGCTCCCTCAGTCCTGACCCTCGTACAATGAGGCGCGCCCTCAGTCCTGACCCGGCTACAATGAGGCGCTCCCTCAGTCCTGACCCGAGTACAATGAGGCGCTCTCTCTGTCCTGAACTGAGTACAATGAGGCGCTCCCTCAGAGTTGTCCCGAGTACAATGAGGCGCTCCCTCAGTTCTGACCCGCTGACAATGAGGCGTTCCCTCAGTCCTGACCCTTGTACAATGCGGCGCTTCCTCAGTTCTGACCCGCTGACAATGAGGCGCTCCCTCAGTCCTGACACGCTGGCAATGAGGCGCTCCCTCAGTCTGACCCGCTGACAATGAGGCGCTCCCTCAGTCGTGACTCGAGTGCAATGAGGCACTCCCTCAGTCCTG
>NW_025975086.1:7647-8124 GCF_021869965.1 Rhincodon typus
TCCCTCAGTCTGACCCGCTGACAATGAGGCGCTCCCTCAGTCGTGACGAGTGCAATGAGGCACTCCCTCAGTCCTGACCCTAGTACAATGAGGCGCTCCCTCAGTCCTGACCCGAGTACAATGAGGCGCTCCCTCAGTGCTGACCCGAGTACAATGAGGCGCTCTCTCTGTCCTGACCCCAGTACAATGAGGCGCTCCCTCAGTCCTGACCCGCTGACAATGAGGTGCTCCCTCAGTCCTGACCCGCTGACAATGAGGCGCTCCCTCAGTCCTGACACGCTGACAATGAGGTGCTCCCTCAGTCCTGACCCGCTGACAATGAAGCGTTCCCTCAGTCCTGACCCACTTACAATGAGGAGCTACCTCAACAATGACCATCAGACAACACTATACCTGCCCATTGCTGACTCTTTGTCAAGGCAGCATTGCCTGAGATTATTATGTACTATCTCAATCCGAACAATTCGCCGTGCTCTG
>NW_025975087.1:0-738 GCF_021869965.1 Rhincodon typus
AAAATCTGAACTTCACCAAATGACTCAAGTTGTTATTTAGTTTTGACGAACGTGCTTATTTCACTGACATAAGCATATCAGAGGACCAAAATCTCAGTTTCACCAGAACACTCAAATTTTGATGCTGGTTTGACTAAAATGTTTATTTGAGTCAGATAAGCACTTCAGAAGTCATAAATTTGAACTTCACCAAATGAGTCAACTTTCGATGTTGTTTTGACTAACGTGCTTATTTCAACGAGATAAGCATATCAGATGACTAAAATCTCAACTTCACCAAAGGACATTACTTTTGACGCTGGTTTGACCAAAAATGGTTATTTCGGTGAGTCAAATCAAAAATCTCAACTTCACCAAATGACTTAATTTTTCATGCTTTTTTGACTAACATGCTTATATCAGTGAGATAAGCACTTCAGGAAAACAAAATCTGAACTTAACCAAATAACTCCACTTTTGATGCTAGTTTGACGAACGTGCTTATTTCAGCGAGATAAGCACTTCAGAAGACCGAAATCTGAATGTCACCAAGACATTCAACTTTTCATGCTTTTTTGACTAACATGCTTATTTGAGTCAGATAAGCACTTCGGAAGTCAAAAATCTCAACTTCACCAAATGAATTAATTTTTCATACTGTTTTGACTAACATGCTTATTTCAGTGAGATAAGCACTTCAGGAAAACAAAACCTGAACTTCAGCAAATAACTCAAGTTTTGATTTTGGTTTGACTATCA
>NW_025975087.1:748-6483 GCF_021869965.1 Rhincodon typus
ACTTCACCAAAGGACATAACTTTTGATGATGGTTTGACACAAATGCTTATTTCAGTGAGATGAGCACTGCGGAAGTCAAAAATGTCAACTTCACCAAACGATTTGATATTTGATGCTGGTGAGACTAAAATGCTTATTTCAGTGAGATAAGCACTTCAGAAGTCGAATGTCTCAACTTCACCAAATTGCTTAATTTTATATGCTGTTTTGACTAACAAGCTTGTTTCACTCAGATAAGAACTTTAGAAAACCAAATTCTCAACTTCACCAAATGACTCTAGTTTTGATGATGGTTACACTAACATGCTTATTTGAGAGAGATAAGCACTCCCGAAGTCAAAAATCTCAACGTCACAAAATGAGTCAACTTTCGATGTTGTTTTGACTAACGTGCTTATTTCAGCGTGATAAGCATATCGGATGACTAAAATCGCAACTTCACCAAATGACTTAAATTTTCATGCTGTTTTCACGAACATGCTTATTTCAGTGATAGATGCACTTGAGAAGACGAAAATCTGAACTTCACCAAATGACTCAATTTTTAATTTTGTTTTGACTGACATGGTTATTTGAGTCAGATAAGGAGTTCAGAAATCAAAAATCTGAACATCACCAATACACTCAACTTTCGAAGTTGTTTTGACAAACGTGCTTATTTCAGCGAGATAAGCATATCAGAAGACTAAAACCTCAACTGCTACAAATGAAATATTTTTTGATGCTGTTTTGGTAAAATGCATATTTCACTCAGATAAGCATTTCAGAAGACCAATATCTCAACTTCAACAAATGTGTTATTTTTTGATGTTTGTTTGAATAACATGCTTTGTTTAGTGAGATAACCACTTCAGAAATCAAAAATCTCAACTTCACCAAATGATTCAACTTTTGATGTTGCTTTGACTATAGTGCTTATTTCAGCGAGATAAGAATAGCAGAAGACCAAAATCTCAACTTCAGCAAGACACTCACCTTTTGATGCTTTTATGACGAACATTGTGGAAAAGCACTTCAGAAGACTAAAATCTGAACTTCACTAAATGACTCAAATTTTGGTGTTGGATTGACAAACAGGCTTCCTCCAGTGAAATAAACACTTCAGAAGTGAAGAATCTCGACTTCACCAAATGACTCAACGTCTGATGTTGTTTTGAGTAACATGCATATTTGAGTGAGATAAGCACGTCAGAAAACCGAAATCTGATCTTCTCCAAATGACTTAATTTTTCATACTGCTTTAACTAACATGCTTATTTCAGTAAAATAAGCACTTCAGAAAACCAAAATCTGAACTTCACGAAATGACTCAAGTTTTGATGTTCGTGTGACTAACATGCTTATTTCAGCGAGTTAAGCACTTCAGAAGATCAAAATCTCAGTTTCACCAAATAACTCAGCTTTTGATGTTAGTTTGACTAAAATGCTTATTTCAGCAAGATAAGAATATCAGAAGACTAAAATCTCCACTTCACCAAAGGATTAAAAGTTGATGCTGTTTTGACTAACATGCTTATTTCACTCAGATAAGCACTTCAGAAGTCCAAAATCTGAACTTCACCAAATGACTCAAGTTGTTATTTAGTTTTGACTAACGTGCTTATTTCACTGACATAAGCATATCAGAGGACCGAAATCTCAATTCCACCAGAACGCTCAACTTTTGATGCTGGTTTGACTAAAATGTAAATTTGAGTCAGATAAGCACTTCCGAAGTCAAAAATCTTAATTTCACCAAATGAATTAATTTTTCATACTGTTTTGACTAACATGCTTATTTCAGTGAGATAAGCACTTCAGGAAAACAAAATCTGAACTTCAGCAATTAACTCAAGTTTTGATGTTGGTTTGACTGCCATGATTATTTGAGTGAGATAAGCATATCAGAAAACTAAAATCTCAACTTCACCAACGGACATAACTTTTGATGTTGGTTTGACTTAAATGCTTATTTCAGTGAGATGAGCACTACGGAAGTCAAAAATCTCAACTTCGCCAAATGATTTGATTTTTGATGCTGGTTAGACTAAAATGCTTATTTCAGTGAGAGAAGCACTTCAGAAGTCGAAAGTCTCAACTTCACCAAATTACTTAATTTTGTATGCTGTTTTGATTCACATGCTTGTTTCATTCAGATAAGCACTTTAGAAAACCAAAATCGCAACTTCAACAAATGACTCAAGTTTTGACGTTGGTTAGACTAACATGCTTATTTGAGAGAGATAAGCACTTCAGAAGTCAAAAATCCCAGCTTCACCAAATGTATGAACTTTTCATGCTGGTTGAAATAAAATGCTTATTTCAGCGAGTTGAGCTCTTCAGTAGACCAAAATCTGAACTTCAACGAATGACGCAAGTTTTGATGTTGGTTTGACGAACATGCTTATTTCCGTAAGGTAAGCACTTCAGAAATCAAAAACCTCAACTTCGCCAAATGACTCAACTTTCGATGTTGTTTTGACTAACATGCTTATTTCAGCGAGTTAAGCAGTTCAGAAGGCAAAAATCGCAACTTCACCAAATCATTTAATTTTTAATGCTGTTTGGATTAAAATGCTTATTTCAGCGAGATAAGCATAGCAGAAGAGCAAAGTCTCAACTTCAAAAAGACACTCAACTTTTTATGCTGTTTTGACATCATGCTTATTTCAGCAAGATAAGCACTTCAGACATCCAAAATCTGAACGCCACCAAATTAATCAAGTTTTGATGTTGGTTTGAGCATGCTTGTTTCTTCGATTTAAGCACTTCAGAAGTCAAATATCTCAACGTCAACAAATGACTTAATTTTTGATGCTGTTTTGAATAACTTGCTTATTTCACTCAGTTGAGCACATCAGAAGACCAAGATCTGAACTTCACCAAATGAGTTAGTTTTTGATATTGGTTGAAATGACATGCTTATATTTTTTGAGATAAGCTCTTCAGATGATCAAAATATCAACATCACCAAATGACTCAACTTTTGATGTTGTTTTGACTAACATGCTTATTTCAGCGAGTTAAGCAGTTCAAAGGGCTAAAATCGCAACTTCAAAAAATACTCAACATTTGATGTTGGTTGGATTAAAATGCTTATTTCAGCGAGTTAAGCACTTCAGAAGAACAAAATATGAACTTCACAAATTGACTCAAGTTTTGATGTTTCTTTGGCTATCATGCTTATTTGAGTGAAATAAGCACTTCAGAAGTCAAAAATCTCAACTTCACCAAATGACTTAATTACCGATGCTGTTTTGACTAACGTGTTTATTTCAGCGAGATAAGCATATCAGAAATATAAAATCTCAAATTCACCAAATGACCTAACTTTTGATGCTGGTTGGATTAAAATTCTTATTTCAGCGAGATAAGCACTTCAGAAGTGAAGAATCTCAACTTCACCAAATGACTCAAGTGTTGATGTTGTTTTGAGTAACATGCTTATTTCAGTAAGATAAGCACTTCAGAAAACCAAAATCTGAACTTTACCAAATGACTCAAGTTTTGATGTTGGTTTGACTAACATGCGTATTTCAGCGATTTAAGCACTTCAGAAGGCGAAGATCTCAACTTCACCAAATGACTCAACTTTTGATTCTGGTTGGAATAAAATTCTTATTTCAGCGAGTTATGCTCTTCAGTAGACCAAAATCTCCTCTTCACCAAATGGATCAACTTTGGATGTTGATTTGACCAACATGCTTATTTCAGTGAGATAAGCACTTCAGATATCAAAAATCTCACCTTCGCCAAATGACTCAACCTTTGGTGTTGTTTTGACTAACGTGCTTATTTCAGGGTGATAAGCATATCAGAAGAGTAAAATCGCACGTTCACCAGATGACCTAACTTTTGATTTCGGTTAAATTAAAATCCTTCTTTCAGCGAGTTAAGCACCTCAGAAGCCAAAAATCTGAACTTAACCAAATGACACAATTTTTTTATGTTCGTTCGACTAATATGCTTATTTCAGCGGGTTAAGCACTTCAGAAGATCGAAACCTCAACTTCTCCAAATGACTCAACTTTTGATTTAGTTTTGAAGAACGTGCTTATTTCAGCGACATAAGCATATCAGAAAACCCAAATCTTAATTTCACCAAAACACTCAACATTTGATGCTGGTTTGACTAAAATGATTATTTCAGCGAGATAAGCATATCAGAAGACTAAAATCTCAACTTCACCAAAGGACCTAACTTTTGATGCTGATTTGACTAAAATGCTTATTTCAGTGAGATAAACATTTCAGAATTCAAAAGTCTCAACTTCACCAAATGTCTTCAATGTTGATGCTGTTTTGACTGACATGCTTATTTCACTCAGATAAGCACTTCAGAAAACCAAAATCTGAACTTCACTAAATGACTCAAGTTTTGCTGTTGGTTAGACTAACATGCTTATTTGAGTCCGATAAGCACTTCAGCAGTGAAAAAATTGAACTTCACAAATGACTCAGTTTTTAATGCTTTTTTTTGACTAACATGCTTGTTTGAGTGAGATAAGAAGTTCAGAAGTTAAAAATCTCAACGTCACCATATGACTCAACTTTTGATTTTGTTTTGAGTAACATGCTTATTTCAGCGAGTTAAGCAGTTCAGAAGATCAAAATCTCAACTTCACAAAAAGACACTCAACTTTTTATGCTGTTTTGACTGACGCGCTTATTTCAGTGGGAAACGCACTTCATAAGACCAAGATCTGAACTTCACTAAGTGACTCAAATTTTGATGCTGTATTGACTGACAGGCTTCCTGCAGTTAAATAAGCACTGAAATCTCGACTTCACCAACTGACTCAACTTTTGATGTTGTTTTGAGTAACATGCATATTTGAGTGAGATAAGCACTTCAGAAGGCCAAAATAAGAACTTCACCAAATGACTCAAGTTTTCATGTTGGTTAGACTAACATGCTTACTTGAGAGAGATAAGCACTTCAGAATTCAAAAATCTCAACTTCACCAAATGACTTAATTTTTAATGCTGTTTTTACTGGCATGCTTATTTCAGGGAGATAAGCACTTCAGAAAACCAACATCTGAACCTCACCAAATGACTCAAGTTTTGATGTTGGTTTGACTAACATGCTTGTTTCTGCGATTTCAGCACTTCAGAAGTCAAAAATATCAACATCAACAACTTAATTTTTTGATGCTGTTTTAACTAACATGCTTATTTCACTCAGATAAGCACATCAGAAGACCAAGATCTGAACTTCACCAGATGAGTTACTTGTTGATGTTGGTTTGAATGACATCCTTAGTTCAATGAGATAAGCACTTCAGAAGATCAAAATATCAACATCATCACAGGACTCAACTTTTGATGTTGTTTTGACTAACATGCTTATTTCAGCGAGTTAAGCACTTCAGAAGGCTAAAGTCTCATCTTCCACAAATGACTCAACATTTGATGCTGCTTGGATTTAAATGCTTATTTCAGCGAGTTAAGCAATTCAGAAGAACAAAATCTGAAGTTCACAAATTGACTCAAGTTTTGATGTTTCTTTGGCTAACATGCTTATTTGAGTGAAATAAGCACTTCAGAAGTCAAAAATCTCAACTTCACCAAGTGACTGAATGATTGATGCTGTTTTGACTAACGTGCTTACTTCAGCGATATAAGCATATCAGAAGTATAAAATCTCAAATTCACCAAATGACCTAACTTTTGATGGTGGTTGGATTAAAATTCTTATTTCAGCGAGATAAGCACTTCAGAAGATCAAAATCTCAACTTCATCAAATGACACA
>NW_025975087.1:6493-8124 GCF_021869965.1 Rhincodon typus
AGCACAGCAGAAGACCAAAATCTCAACTTCAACTGGACACTCAACTTCTGATGCTGTATTGCCTAACATGGTTATTTCAGTGCGAAAAGCACTTCAGAAGATCAAAATCTGAACTTCACCAAATGATTTAAGTTTTGATGTTGGTTTGAGTAACTTGCATATTTGAGGGGGATCAGCACTTCAGAAGATCAAAATCTGAACTTCAGCGAATGACTTAATTTTTTATGCTGTTATGACTAACACGCTTATTTCACTCAGATAAGCACTTATGAAAACCAAAATCTGAACTTCACGAAATGACTCAAGTTCTGATGTTGGTTTGTCTAACATGCTTATTTCAGTGAGAAAAGCACTTCAGAAATCAAAATTCTCAACTTCACCAAATGACTTAACTTTTGATGTTATTTTGACTAACATGCTTATTTCAGCGAGTTAAGGACTTCTGAACGGCTTATCTCAATGCAATAAGCATGTTATTGAAACCAACATGAAAAACTAACATTTTTGTTGAATTGTGATACTGATCTTCTGAAATGCTTATCTGAGTTAAAGAAGCATGTCAGTTAAAACAGCATCAAAACTAAATTCAGATGGTGACGTTGAGATTTTTTATTTCTGAAGTGCTTATCTCACTGAAATAAGCATTTTATTCCACCCGGCGTCCAATGTTATGTCCATTGGGCAAGTTGAGATTTTAGACTTCTGGAGTGCTTATCTCACTCAAATAATCATGTTAGTCAAACCAATATCAATACTTGAGACATTTGGTGAAGTTCAGATTTTGGTTTTCTGAAGTGCTTTTATCACTGAAATAAGCATTTTAGTCAAAACAGCATGAAAAATGAAGTCATTTGGCGAAGTTGAGATTTTTGGCTTCTGAAGTGCTTATCTGACTCAAATAAACACGTTAGTCAAAACAGCATCAGCATTGAATTCATTTGGTGAAGGTGAGATTTTTGACTTCTGAAGTGCTTATCTCACTGAAATAAGCATTTGAGTCAAATCAGCATCAAAAGTTAGGTACTTTGGTGAAGTTGAGGTTTTCGTCTTCTGATATGTTGGTCAAATCAACATCCAAAGTTGATTCATTTGGTGAAGAGGAGATTTTGGTCTACTGAAGAGCATAACTCGCTGAAATAAGAATTTTATTCCAACCAGAATCAAAAGTTGAGTCATTTGGTGAAGTTGAGATCTTAGCCTTCTGAAGTGCTTAAATCGCTGAAATACGCATGTTAGTCAGACCAACATCAAAACTTGAGTCATTTGGTAAAGTTCAGATTTTGGTTTTCTGAAGTGCTTATCTTACTGAAATAAGCATGTTAGTCAAAGCAGCATGAAAAATAAAGTCATTTGGAGAAGATCAGATTTCGGTTTTCTGAAGTGCTTACCTTACTGAAATAAGCATGTTACTCAAAACAACATCAAAAGTTGAGTCATTTGGTGAAGTCGAGATTCTTCACTTCTGAAGTGTTTATTTCACTGGAGGAAGCCTGTTCGTCAATCCAACACCAAAATTTGAGTCATTTAGTGACGTTCAGATTTTGGTCTTCTGAAGTGCTTTCCCACTGAAATAAGCATGTTCGTCACAACAGCATCAAAAGTTGAGTGTCTTGTTGAAGTTGAGATTTTGG
>NW_025975088.1:0-8124 GCF_021869965.1 Rhincodon typus
TGCTGTGTTCATCCAGCTCTGCACCTTGTTGTCTCAGATTCTCCAGCATCTGCAGTTCCTACTATCTCTGATTCAATTTTAAACCTATGTAATCCTCTTGTTCTCATTGCATTTCTCTCTCGTCCCACAGTCACCATTGACTCAGAAGCTGATTTCTATCTCTAATATTCTCCTCTCCACTCAACACAACTCCCCTTTTGTCTTTTCTTCCATTCATGTACCCAAGTGCTTCAACAGTGGAAGGGCAAGCAGGCAGTGAAGAAGAGGGCACACCATAAGTGATCTCATAGTCACAGTCAACTGAGACAAACTCGATACTATGAATAATTTAGTGGATAGAATGGTGTTAGAACTTACACCTAGTGGGATGTTGGAGCCCAGTTAGAGAGAATGTGTAACACAGGCGTCATCTAACCAAGAGTGAAGTCATACCCTGGTTCTGCTAACACTGCTGATGCTGTGGATGGAGGATGCATGAGGGAAGGGTTTGGTGCACTGGGAAACCAGCCCAGAAAGGCTGACTTCAATGCCTTGGACCATGGATGAGTCTAGAATAAACTTAACATGCTGTTTACAGCAGATCTTGGAGCCTATCCTTTCCAAAATGGAATGGGTATCTATCTCCAGCAGTATACATGTAAAACCAACTATGATGTTGTGTTTGATCCACCAATGTACAAGGGCTGCCGTGCAATCTTGGGTTTAGACTATGTTGTCACTCATTCCTAGCTTTCTGCCAGGGAAGCTCAGACTTGCCCTCGCGGGGAGACCAGTCTGCAAAGTAGCATCTAGGTCATTGTAGATTTATAGCAAACTCTTAGGCAACAGATCTTTTCCCTTAAGATTGTCTGCAGAGCTAGCTTCCAGATGAGACTCTTTCTTCCCATTCTCCTCCTCCTTCTAGCAGCTTGTCCTCTCTGTGTGACTTCTGCCTATTCTCCCTGTCATACTCAATGGCAAGAGGAAGATCCACAGGCCCGCCAAGAATTGGGAGCAATCAGTTTGTGCTGAGGTCTTTAAGTGAGCAAAGGGGTACATCAATAACTGTAAGATTCACATAGACCACAGAAACTTTTACCAACTATAGGAAGCACCCAAAACTCACAGAATTACAATGACAGCCATAAAAAAAAGTAATCATAATTTCATTTGTAAGTAAATCATCCCTACCCCTTTGAATAGAACTGGTGGCAGCAACCTCATGCCATTGTGTGAGTTTAAGAGGGTATTGGGTTAAATCATGAAGTTACAAAATGGAAGCACTGTCATCAAATTAGCATTGTACACTGGTCAACAACATGGTCTGCCAGAACTGTACGTTTTCTGTGGATGACGGTATTGTGATCCCTTTACCAGCATGACATCTATCAAGCTTCAATTTAATAGAAGTATACTCAAGGGGAAAATCAGGAGGGCAAAAAGGAGACATGAGATTATTTTGGCAGATAGAGTAAAGGAGAATCCAAAGGGATTCGACAAAAACATTAGCAGCAAAAGAATAGCTAGGGAGAGAATAGGGTCCCTCAAAGATCTGCAAGGCTATTTATATGTGGAACTGCAGAGTTGGGTGAGATACTAAATGAGTATTTCACACCAGTGTTTACTGCAGAGAAGTATATGGAAGCTAGAGAACCTGTGGAAATAAATAGTGATATCTGAAAAGTGTCCATACTACAGAAGAGGAGGTGTTGGACATCCTAAATGTGTAAAAGTGGATAAGTGCCTGGGACCTGATCAGGCGTATCCTAGACATTTTTGGGAAGCTGGGCAAGTGATTGCTGGGCCCCTTGCTGAGATATTTGTGTCATTGATAGCTACAGGTGAGGTGCCAGAAGACTGGTGGTTGGCTAATGTGGTGTTAGTATTTAAGAAAGATGGTAAGGAAAAGCAAGGGAACTATAGACCAGTGAGTCTGACATCAGTGGTGGGTAAATTGTAGGAGGGGATTCTGAGGGACAAGATTTACATGTATTTGGAAAGGCAAGGACTGATTAGGGATAGTCAACATAGCTGTGTGCATGGGAAATTGTGTCTCACTAACTTGATCAAGTTTTTTGAAAAAGTGTGTATACGATGGGCTGAACAGTTAAACTAGTTGATGATATTCGACAGCTGCATGACCTTGAATGAGTCCTGTGAACATTCCTGTACATGCCAAAGCCAGGACAATCGATGGGCTTTTCTGCAGTTGTTTTTCTGTGCCTTGCTGTTTGTTACGCCATATAAGAGAGAGAGTTTCGTTCCAAGTCACTGGACTTCACCTCGGACTGGGATCACGAATGGTGCCAGGGACAACCTCAGCCTCCAGACCACTTGTTGATTGAGGGGTCCCCAAAAGGCGTGGGGCTTTTTGTTTCTTTCCTCACTTTTTCATTCTTTTTATTTACTTAATAAATGTTCCTTTCTTCTTCATAATTTATAATTACTCAATAAATGTTCATGTTTAAGCAAATTTCTGTTGTTGAGCCTTCTTTTAACTACATTTAACCGAATCTGAAAAGAGCTGCTGGATACATTCTGTGATCCAAGACATTTTTGGCGACGAGGATGGGGTTCGGGAAAATATGTAAGAGAAGGGAAAAGCAACCTGATGCTCCAGAGACCTTGGAATGTGGCAGACTCTAGATTTGGGTCTGTTGCTGATATGTTAGCATAATTAGGACCACCAAAAGGATGGGGGACAGTTATAACTGGAGAAAGAGAGAACTGCAGTCCAGGTTTCTGCACTGTGCAAGTGCACTGAACCTTGTAGAAGTGCTAAATCTTGTGCTCTAGTTTGAATGCACCTTTGTTTGTTGGTTGCTCAATGTTATCTTGTTCAATTTGTGTCTTTTTGTTCCCTGGAGCTCGAGAACTGGGGATATTTTGAAGTTTTAGTTTGCATTTTGGGAATGTCTGCTGATTTGAAAGTGTGGTGTGTGGCTTGGTGTGCATGTATCAGTGTGGGACATGTATGGTTAATGTTATGTCCTTTTAAGAAACTATCAGTGGTTGTGTAAAGCTAAAATCGGTGAAATGTTGATTCAAAAATCTGGTTTGTAAAGCTTGGTAAAAATTTGTTTCTAGAAATTGGCCATAGGTGATTCAAATTAATTGCAAAAAATATAGTCTAAAAGAATCTTAGGTACATTTTAATCCCAGAAGTTACCATGTTTGAAATTTCATTTTCTGGCCACAGTGAACTTCCAAATAAGGTTTTGACACGAGTGAATCGTTAATACCAGACGACAAGATTGACTCATTGTTAATATCCAACTAATAGGGAAATTGGAATGTTGAAAATGTAGCTCCCTGTGGGCGAGGAATTTAGGAAAGGTAAACTTAAGAAAGAGCTGGGCTTTTCCCTCCTTCAAGGAGGAGGAGAGATGAATGATGTAATTATGTACAGGAGTTTACACCCCACCCTCTTTTTGAATCTATAGTAGCTTAATGCTAATTAACTAATTCTGCTTGAAGTGGAATGGATGGAGCTTGTTTATAGTTTTTTAGAAATTGGAGACACTGAAGGCTGAACCCATTTGTAAAATTTCAACGTCACAACACAGTGATGGATGAGGCATCTTCAACCCATCAAGTGCTTCATCAATAACACATTTCAGTGTTGGGGAAGTACTTGTGGAAATATCAATTGTAATGAATGTCAGGAATCTAAAAACCACTGAGCTTGGGTACACTTAAACATATCATGACAAACGCTATATTGAGACGCACATGCTCTGGTATTCCAAAACATTTAAATGGAATAGTTACCTGAAAATTTAAAGGGATTCTGAGACCATAAAACCATAAGACATAGGAGCAGTCTTATGGTCTCAGAATCCCTTTAAATTTTCAGGTAACTATTCCATTTAAATATTTTGGAATACCAGAGCATGTGTGTCTTCTGGGAAATGATAAAGTACATGCCCACAGTCTTAGTGGTTTCAATGCATATGAAAATGGTTAGTGACTTGAAAGGAGTAAACAGAATGCTGAATTTGGATGAATTTACATAGAGATTTATCAAGTATCTAGAATGAATTATCAAGCACCTTAAAAAATGTGGGTCATCTTAGAGAATGAATAAACAAAATGTGTTGTGCCTGAATCAAAACAGAAATGTTTGACTTGTGTTTTAAAATATTATAAGATTATGTTCCATGGACTAAAAATCTCTACAGATCGTTGGAAGTAGATATGGTGGTAATAATTAAGTTGCAAAATTGGATAAGACAAAGTAATTAAGGGTGGAGGCTGGTGGAAGAAGACAAAAAATGGTATAATCGGTTGAAATGACAATTAAGGTTAAAGTGCACTTTAGTGAAAAGGAAGTTTAGATGAGATCACCAAACTGATAGCTTTCTCTTGGTGATATTTGTGTCCTTGTCTTTGTCATGGCTGTCACTGATATGCATCTGGATTTGCAAATATAACATGCAATATCATCCGGGATAGATTGTATAGGATGGGCTGAATGGCTAAACTTGTTGATTTGGTGATTAAGACACTACCCAAGGCATTGGGACCATACGTGGAAAGATAAGTAAAACCTCATGGGTCATTTGATAAGATCATGTGGGAGTCAAGAATGTGTGACTTCGATGTAAGTGTGCAAGGGTGAATGCTACCATGGAGGTAACAAATATGAGATGGTAAAAAAGTACATGCACTGAAGAACGGTTCTCAGATATGTACAATTAGTTGACGAAAGGATTACTGTGGCTTGGAAGATCACAGTGTCTTATAGTTTAAACTATAAGACACTGACATAAAACCCATAGAGAAACTGACATTAAAACGATGAAAGCAGTTAGTGAAAGGGATGCAAGAAGAATTACAATCAAAATAAAATGTGTGATTTTTATTATGTTAAAATGCTGCAGAAGTGGAAGATTTAAAAGGCACCTAAGGGGCAACGTCTTTTTACACAGAGGAGTAATGGTGGACTGAGTGAAAAGGCCCTGTGGATGACATACAGATTCCCCATCTTGAGTGTTTGTATGACTAAACCACTAGGTGAAACTGTAATGTGTTAGGACAGATAGCATCTGTGAAAGAAGGCTGAACTAAGGCTCAGGTGGTGTAGGAGTCTGCGGTAAAAGAACCCTGAGAAAAATCAAAGGTGAGAAGCATAAGTTGAAGGTAAAGCCTGATGAATGTTAGAGCTGTATTGTTTGATACCATGTATATTGTAGCTCAGAAAGGGGTACTTGCAATTGGAGATCCTTACCACTCAATGATGCAATCATTCATAAAATTAGCAAGGAAGGAAACATTATTGAAGAATTTATTGAAGAACTATCCTCAAGATGGATCCAAATGAAGAGAGCTGGAGAAATTTTGAGTCAGGTATGATGTTATTTTACCTTTATTGGGTGAAATGATCTGCAGATAGGGAACTGGAAGACAAAAAGAACATAAATTAAGGAACCTGAATCAGTACTTAAAATTAAAATGCACTGAAAGATCCAAACGCCAGAACAGAAAGGAATTGACTAACAGCCAGCTAGTCTGGCACTCTTATCTTATTTTTCCTCTCTCCCTCTTGGAAGCTTTGAGGGCCCTCAGTAGGAACAGGATCCTTGATCACAGAACAGGAGCCGGAATAGATCAATTTGCGTGTACATATGTGATGCGGTTGCTCGACGATTACAATTAAGGATATTGCTGATATTAGTGCAAGTATGAAGATGTGAATCCTCTGCGAACTCCTGTCAATGTGGATCCCATTGGAAGCAGACGGGCATGTGGCACAACTTGTTGGTTCCATCACGGCCTGGACTGTACATCAGAGGTAGGATGTATATTTAAGTGTTGGTCCCCAAAAGCCATTGCGACCATTAACTTGACGATACACCCTGCTGTTGTCTTGTTCATATTGATGCTAGTTATTTGCATTGTAGTTTCAATCTTCTAGTGTAGGTTAAGTGCTTATTATACATTCGAGCATGGCTGTCACAGATATGCATCTGGATTTGCAAATATAACATGCAATATCATCGGGGATAGATTGTATAGGATGGGCTGAATGGCTAAACTTGTTGATGATATTTTACTGCTGTATGACCTTGAATGAGTCCTGTGAACATTCCTGTATGTTCTGAAGCTGGCACAATCAATATGTTTTTCTGTAGTTGTTTTTCTGTACCTTGCTGTTTGTCACACTGTATAAGAGAGAGAGTTTCGTTCCAAGTCGCTGGACTTTACCTCAGACTGGGATCATGAATGGTGCCAGGAACTACCTCAACCTCCAGACCAGCCGTCAATCAAGAGGTCCCTGATGACTAGAAGGGTGTGAGGCTTATTGTTTCTTTTCCTCGCTTTTTCAATCTTTTTATTTACTTAATAAATATTCTTTTCTTTATCGTCTTTTATAATTAATCAATAAATGTTCGTATTTAACAAATTGCTGTTGTGGACCCTTCTGTTAACTACATTTAACCGAATCTGAGAAGAAACACTTGGGTACACTCTATAATCTGAGAACAAGCGACAAAAAAAATTGATGAAGGCAGAGCGGTGGTCTTTGTCTATATGGACTTCGGTAAGGCATTTGATAAGGTTCTGCATGGTGGACTGGTTAGCAAGGTTTGATCACATGGAATTCATGGAGACCTAGCCATTTGGATACAAAATTGGCTCGATGATAGGAGATAGAGGGTGTTGGTGGAGGGTTGCTTTTCAGACTGGAGCCCTGTGACCAGTGGCGTTTCAGTAGGATCGGTGATGGGTCCACTGAGTTTTGTCATTTATATAAATGATTTGGATACGAATATAGGAGAGATGGTTAGTAAGTTTGCAGATGACACCAAAATTGATGGTATAGTGGACAATGATAAAGGTTGCCTCAGAGTACAATGGGACCATGATCAGATGGGTAAATGGGTTGAGGAGTAGCTGATGGAGTTTAATTGAGATAAATGTGAGGTGCTGCATTTTGGAAAGGCAAATCAGGGCAGGATTTATATACTTAATTGTAAGGTCCTTGGGTGTGTTGCTGAACAAAGAGATCTTGGAGCGCAGGTGCATGGTTCCTTGAAAGCGGAGTCATAGTTAGACAGGGTAGTGAAGAAGGGTCGCCGGACCCGAAATGTTAACTCTGTTTTTTCCTTCACAGATGCTGCCAGACCTGCTGAGCTTTTCCAGCAACTTTGTTTTTGTTCCTGATTTACAGCATCCACAGTTCTTTCAGTTTTTGTTTGTGTAGTGAAGAAGGTGTTTGGTACACTTGCCTTTATTGATCAGTGTATTGAATATAGGAGTTGGGATGTCATGTTGTGCTGTACAGGACATTGGTTACGACACATTTGGAATACTGCATTCAATTTTGTTCTCCATGCTATAGGAAAGATATTGTGAACTTGAAAGGGTTCAGCAAAGATTTACAAGGATGTTGCCAGGTTTGGAGCATTTGAGCGATAGGGAGAGGCTGAATAGGTTTGGGCTGTTATCCCTGGAGCATCGGAGGATGCGGGATGACCTTCTGAAAGTTTATAAAATCATGAGGGGCATGGATAAGGTGAATAATCAAGGTCTTTTCCCCAGGGTAGGGGAGTCCAAAACGAGAGGGCATAGGTTTAAGGTGAGAGGGGAAAGATTTAAAAGGCACTTAAGGGGCAACTTCTTTTCTTGCATGGGGTGGTGCATGTATAGAATGATCTGCCAGAGGAAGTGGTGAAGACTGGTATAATTACAACATTTAAAAGGCATCTGATGGATATAAGAATGAGAAGGGTTTGGAGGGATATGGGCCAAAGGCTGGCAAATGGGACTAGATTAATTTAGGATATCTGGTCGGCATGGATGAGTTGGAATGAAGAGTCTGTTTCTGTACGGTACATTTCTATGACTCTATGACTCTAAGTATGCATGCTTGTCACAAGTACAATGTTGGAATGCTAAGTGCTTTCTTAGTGCCCAGTAAATGGGCATTACCAAGCCCAAATTTGCACTCACTGAGTTGCAATTCCTTTAGGAGATGTGAAAAAAGAAAATTTAGAAAGAAAACTGAAGAAAAAGGAAACAAATATGAGAAACTTTGGATAACAAGGTGTGGAGCTGGATGAACACAGCAGGCCAAGCAGCATCAGAGGAGCAGGAAAGCTGACGTTTCGGGTCTGGACCCTTCTTCAGAAATGGGGGAGG
>NW_025975089.1:0-8122 GCF_021869965.1 Rhincodon typus
TGGAAATATATGGTGAAGAGTATGCACATTTTATCCACTCTTTCTTGAGTTGGATGGAGGCTTCTTTGAATTATTTTTATATCTAAGATCTCAGACCTTAGCACATGGCGGATGGAAAGATTAATGAACGAAGAAAAAGACTATCAATGAGGACGATATTCACTGGAGTTTAAACTCCAGTTGGGGGAAGCGGGATCTCACAGAAACCGATAAAATTCTAACAGGCTAAAGAAAGAATGGACGTTCATGACGATCGGGAGAGTCCAGCACCGGGTGGTCACTGTTTAAATGAGACGGGGTGGACTGAGATGAGGAGGAATATCTTCACCAGGAGACTGGGGAACCTATGAAATTCTCTACCACGGAAGGCTTCCGAGACACAAACATTGAATGTTTTCCAGGAGAAGTGAGATATAGTTCTGAGAGACCAGAAGGACATGGGAGAGAGAGAAAAATTGAAGGTATTACCCAGATAATAAAACTCAAGACAGACAGAGAAACCGGGGAAGTAGAGTCGCGGGACAGAAGGGCACCCAAAGCTCATTAAGAAGCATGTTAGAGTGACAGCGAGCGAGAGGGAGAGAGGCAGAGAGAAACGTTACATTGTGCTCGTTTTTCAGATGCCTGAAAATGCAATGATTGCCGTTACGCGGTTTTAGAAAATACAAACCTTTTGTACAGTCGGGAACTGTCGGAAATATTTTGGGGACAGCGCCATTTAGATGGCCACTGGCGTTAAATTGTGAGAGAAGAAAATGCATAGCTCAGATTATTAGTTTTCTGGGCGGTTCCTCGGTGGCGTTTCCCATTCACAGATGCCTTTGCTTCAATTTACTGAGGCAGGCTGTGAATCAAACAATATTTATGTTGGAGTGGGCGGCGATAAAAGTAAAATATTTCTCGAACTGTGTTTCTTTTCCCTTTAAATCCAGTACCCTATTCCCCAAGGGAACCAGGTGGGTGGGAAATATCCCAAATAGCATTCCGTGCATACGGTGCAGTCTGGAGAGGATACAAGCTCGTAGTCTTGTCCCAGTCAGTAAACTTACATCCGATCCTCAGGTGTATGCTACTGCCAACCACCTCATAGTTTTCAAAAGAAACGACTTGGGTGTGCACTCAGAATGTCATAAGTTCCAGAGTTATGGGTCAAGGGCTGGAAAGTGGGACTGGTAGAGTTTCAGGGCAGCTGTTGGCTCTACTGACTCGATGGGCTGAAGGGCCTCTTCGATCCTGTACATAAATCTAGTTGATTGCATTCTACACGATCAACCCCGAATTTAAGAGAGTATTTAGTTACTTTGGAACTGAATGTATTGTGCTACATACTGAACAGGGACAATTACATAAATTACATTCATGTTTTAAGAAGAGTCCCACTGCTCATTAGGTGGCCCCAGGACGTTGTACAAGTGTTCTTTAACTTACAATTCAGAAGCAGCAGGACTAGGACCATAAGGAACAATTGCGTCATCGTTTCAGGCACCTCAAAGACCCTCAAGGCTCTCCCAAACACCGCACCGTCCGCTCAGCGCCTCTTTGCAGCACTGCAGCTGATCCGGGGCTCAATCCGTCTTGCCCACAACTTGTCATGGTGGCAATGTCTCCTTCTGAAAACACCATTTAGTGACGCCACGTGGTTAACCGTGAGCCTGCGTGGTTGGCCAAAGGAAAAATGCACCAATCAGACTTGATCTGACCTTAAATGGAGATAATGATAATCGGCATCCAGAAGCTACTGAGGTTTGACCGTCTGAGATGGGGATCAACAAAACAGATCACAAAGTCACACAAGCACAGAAGCATCAACATTAGCAGGAGACCCTCTGATCCCACTCCACCATTCAATAGGATCCTTTCTTACCAGGCCATATTCCCACTTTTCAAATCCCTATCGACATCTTAGCCTATCAAAATTGATCCAACTTTTTCTTGAACGATTTCGTGGGCCGATCTCCATAACCTCCTACGCTAGAGAATTCCACAGGCTCACCACTCTCTGAGCGAAAACGTTCCTCCTCACGTGAGTCCTACCTTGTAACCTGAGACTTTGTGTCCCGATTCTAGGCACCCCCCACCAAGGGGACGCATCCTCCAAGTATCTAGTTTGTCCAGTCCTGTTAGAAGAGACGGGGTAGGTCTGAGATGAGGAGAATAGTCTTCACCCAGAGAACGGGGAACCTGTGGAATTCTCTGTCACAGAGAGCAATGGAGGCCAGAACAATGAATGATTTCAAGAGGAGTTAGATATAGTCCTTAGGGCTAAAGGGATCAAAGGGAGGAAGGGAGCTGTGTTGTACGGTCAACCATGATCCTATTGAATGCAGGAGCAGGCTAGAAGGCCGAATAGCCTACTCCTGCCACTATTTTCTAACTTTCTAGGTTTGCTTTGCTGCTCCTTCTCTGTCGTGCGTCACCTCGAGTTCCCAGCCCTATTACAAGTTTTTAAACTCCTCCTTCCGGCGCTAGTTGGATGCAACTCCCGATACACTCGACCCAACGCCACTGTAAGCACTGATGCAGCATCTTTTGCCCCAGATTTTGTTACAGCTTGTCAGGAATTTGCAATCATAGCGCTCTCTGTTTCTCTAGCCAACACGTACACCTGAACTGACCCTCCATCTCCCCCCAGCTTATTGCACAACAGGCAAAACGCTGGTAATCCAGTGAGCACCACGCTTCCGTTGCTGTCCTTTCTCGTATCTTTTCTGACAAGCCACAAATGGTCTGCATGCCTCTCCTGTATAAGTCATTGACTAAGACCTGGACAATCCATTCCACAAGCACACACAGAATGTGCTGCAGAAATTCAGCAGATATAGCAGCTTCTGTGAAGAGAGAAACAGAGTTAACATCAAAGGTTCTAAAAACAGAAAGCGCTGGAGAAACTCGGCCGGTCTGGCAGCGTCTGTGGAGAGAGAGAGAGAAAGAAATGAAGTCAACGTTATAGGTTATGGACACAGAAAGTTCGGGAGAAACACAGCAGGTTCGGCAGTATCTATTAGTGAGAGAAACAGAGTTAACGTTACCAGTTATAAACACAGAAAGTCCTCAGCAGGTCTGGCACCTTCTGTGGATAGAGGGACAAAAAAAAGAGTTAACGTTACGAGTCTGGAGTCCATTCTTCAGAACTGAAAGAGGTTGGGAAATAGGATTTATTTTTAGAATTTTGACAGAAGCAGAAGACGGGCCTCTTGCAAGAGACAAAGATGTTGTTAATAATGGAGAAAGTGAAATTGGGGCATTTTAGAAAGTTGCAAGTTAAATTGTGAAAAGTCAGCGAGTTGCACCTTTCTACTAGCTTCAATGTAAACAAGATTCAACCTGGACATGGCTGTCTGGGGATGAGGGAAGAGAATTTCTCTTCCTTTCACGCTTAATTTACACTTTTTTTTTGCATCCCCATTTCTCTTTCTTACAGCTCCTGCCCATCTTCACTTGCCCTCAGCTTCCAGAAAGTAGACTCGATATATCAGAGGAGTCAAGATCTACTCATTTCCACCGCATTCAGCATATTGCAATGTTCAAACTTAATATTCTCCAGTTCAAAAAAAAACTTTGAATGTTTCAAAAATACCATGCCATCTTTGCCCATTTTACAGCACGAAAATCGCCTATGCCCATCTTAATTCTAGCGTGGAATTCTAATATGTATGATCCTGGTGTTTAATCTCATGCCTTGTCAATGTCATAAATGCATCTGCAAATAAAGTACATAATTACCGCACCACTTTCAATCTAATACCCTGAAAATTTTGGGGATCAAGTATATATTATATTTCATTTTCTGAGTGACAAAGTTAATTCAGCTCAGCTTCCAGCCAATGTCCATGATGAATCTCAGCTGCCCTCCAAATTCAGCTACTGTTTGTCTTTGACCTCCTGCACAATTTGAAAAAAAAATTAAAGTGCAAAGAGCCGCACCAACATTTCCTTACCACTACCCTTCGTCCTTTGCTGGCAACAATACCTTGGTCACTAATGTAATTGCTGAATTATCTGCACAATTTTCAGATTTTTTTTATCATTCATGTTTTTTTTAGAAAAAACTAATTCATGGGGGCGCGGGTTGACAAGCACTTACTGCACATCCATAATTTCCCCTCAATAATGTGGTGATGAACTGCCTTCCTGAACTGCTGCAGTCCCCTGTGGTGCACGGACACCAGCCACCACCCCCCTACCCATAGTGCCTTTCGGCAGGGTGTTGCAGGATTTTGACCCAGAGACAGTGAAGGAGTGGTGACGTATTTCCAAATCAAGATAGTCAGCGGCTTGGAGGGGAACTTGCAGGGGCTGAAGTTACTATCTATCTGCTGCCCCTGTTCTTCTAGATGGAAGTTGTTCTGTGCTTTGAAGATGCAGTCTGGGGATCTTTGGTGAATTTCTGCAGTGCATCTTGTGGATGGTACACACTGCCGTTACCGAGCGTCGCTGGCAGGGTGAGTGGATTTTTGTGGATGTGGTGCCAATCAAGTGGATGTCTTGTCCTGAATGATGTCGAGCTCCTCGTGTGTTGTTGGAGCTGCATTTATCCAGTCAAGTGGGGGATATTCCATCACACCCCCGATTTGTGCTTTGTCGAATGTGGACAGGCTTTGAGTGGAGTCAGGGGGTGAGTTACTCGCTGCAGGATTTCCAGCCACTGACCTGCTCTTGTAGCGACTGAGTTGATAAAGGAAGTCCAGTTCAGTTGCTGGTCATTGTTAATGCCCCAGTGTGTTGATAGTGGGTAATTCAGTGGTGGTAACACCATTGAATGTCAAGGGGAAATCATTAGATTCTCTGTTTTTCGAGATGATTTCTATGCGTTAATGTGACTCGGCACTTGTCAGTTCAAGCCTCGATAATGTCCAGTTTTTACTACATTTGGATACGAGCTGTTTCAGTTTCTGACGAGTTTCGTTTTGCCTTTTATTAAAGTGGTATATTAACAACACGAAGAGGTGAGGATGTGACTGAAATTAAAGACGACAACAAAATGAAAGCAGAGAAAGAACAGTGCCAGGGCTGGTAAAGGGAAAGATCACAGACTTGGTAAAATGTTGGTTTGATTTAGAAATCTCCCAGCCTGATCTCTCGGGCCTAAACGATCAGAAACACGGGAATCCCTCTTTCTCAAGCTCCTTGCTTGTTTTGTCTGCCTACTGTAAGGCAAGAGGTGTCTCTGACCGAGACCCTCAAAGTCACAAAGAATTTCACGCCAAGTATGGGCTTAACACCTTCTGTTTGTGCAACTCGCCAAATTGACGAGGAAATGTGATCAGTAAGTGAGATTGTTAACGAAAACCAACTAGCAAACAGTTCAACTGTCTGACAGAGATTCTGTGCTTTGCATTCTGCAGGAGCTCTGCCACGAGACAAATGATTAATTTCCCTGAAACTTTGCAGAAACAAGGTGTTCATTTAGAATGAGCAAAGAATAACTCCTGTAAGTCTCGGTGCATGAAGAGTAGCTCATGGAGAATGCCTCCCTGCGAGATTTCTGGTGCTCACAAACAGGAAACACCTGGCTTTATGTGTTTTTGTTATTTGTGTACATGCTTTTTAAAAAATTGGTTTCTCGACTGTAATGTCAACATAATACCACAAAATCACTGTAACTTTATGATTCCCTCTTACCTGCACCGGCTCTCCAAGCCAGTTCCTCTCTCTTGCCTTTCCTCTATACCCCTGCACACCGTTTCTATCCAACTATCCACCCATGCTCCCTCTTGAATACTTCAAATGCACCAGCCTGCACCACTTTTCCAGGCAGTGCATTCCAAATCCTAACTAGTCACTGGGTGAGAATGCTTTTTTTTTCTCACTGCTTGCTTCATGGCTGTCTTGGATACCCCCATCCCTCTGAATTCAAAATCTGAGGTGAAGTGACCGGCCCGGAGCAGGGTCTGTAGTACTGTTGCAAAGGACTGGTGTTTGGATCCTTGTTTTTCCCGATGCGTATCTGGACCTTGGTGCGCACGGGACAATTTCAAAGTTTGTAGACGACACAACACTTGGAAAAATTATAAACTGCGAAGAGAACGGCATGGAACTCCAAACGGACAACTTGATGGAATAGAAAAAAAGGTGGAAGATGAAGTTCAGTGCAGACAAATCGCTTTATATCTACATCCTTCTTGTTCTTTTTACAAGTGGGAACAGTTTCACCCAATCGACTCTGTCTAAGCCCCTGCTCATGTAGATTAATAGAGTTATACAGCACGGAAACAGACCCTTCAGTTCAACCAGTCCACGCCGACCATAATCCCAAACGAAAGTAGACACACCTGTCTGTGTTAGGCCCACATCTCTCCAAACATTTCTAATTCATGTACTTATCCAAATGTCTTTTAAATGTTTCAACTGTACCTGTATCCATTACTTCTTCTCCTCACCCTTTAAAAATATAGCCCCTATACTTGAAATCCCACACCCTAGTGACAAGATACCTGTCATTCACCTTATCAGTGACCCCTCATTATTCTATAAACCTCTATAACGTCACTTCTCAACCTCTAACTCTTCAGTGAATAAAACCCAAGCCTATCCAACCTCTCCTTACAACTCAAAACCTCTGTTGCCAGCAACGTCTTGGTAAATCTCTTCTGAACCCTCTCCAGCTTAATTACATTCTTCCTATCGTGATTTTAAAAACGTCTTTCGAATTCCTCTCTCTCAGCCTTCTCCTTCCAACTTCTTCAATCTCTCCTTCGCTGAAGTTTCTCATCACTGGAACAATTTTTGTAAACAGCTTTTGCTTTCACTCCGATGTGTTCATATCTTTCCTATAATGAGGCTCAGCAACTGTACACAACACATCAGCTGAGGTCTAATAAGTTTCTTGTATAATTTGAACATCACTTCCTTGCTCTCGGACTCTACACCCCTATTCATAAAGTCGAGGATACTGTGTCCTTTATTAACTATTGTCTATCTCTGTCCTGCCATCTTCAATGATCTGTGCAAATATTAACACAATTCCCTCGGCTCCAGTACCCCCTCTGGAAATGTACCCCTTATTTTATCGTGTCTTTCTACATTAATCTGACCAAAATTCATCATCTCACGAATCTCTACATTGAAGAAAACAAAATAACATTATGCTGTGTATTTGTGCGCACACACACACACACACACACACACACACACACACACACAATGCCTCAATTAACTCTGAGTCAAAAATCAATCCGAGAATTTAGCTGCAACATTTGGACACTGGTATAGAAGACAATACACAGCGAGGTGGTGGAAATCTGAAACAAAAACGTGCAGCCCTGGAAAAACTTAGCAGGTTTGGCAGCACCTATGTAGACAGAGGGAATGTTAACATTTAGAGTCGAACATGACTCCTATTCTGAAGGAAAACACAGAAATGTTAACTCTGCTTTCGCACTTCCCCAATTAATGACGACTCTTCCCTGGGTTTCAGAGTGAAATATAAGAAGCCAGAAGACAATAAAGTGAGTTCCTGCACGTAGATTTTTTTTTGTGACTGTCAGAGGGATTTAAACACAAGGACAGACATTAATGTCAGTTTGTTATTCACTAACAATCAGCGTGGACCATAAAGTGTCCAGAGTAGCTGGACGGACAACTTTTCAAGTCATACTGAACTATGATCAGCGGAGATCGTATAGCTTTAAAATTATAGAAGTGAGTATTATTAAATGAGCAGAACTGAGGCAGAAAGGTACAGTTAACCCGGACGGAGAGTATGCCACTCAACCCCAAAATCTTGCACTGCTGTGAAATAAGATGGCAGTTGATCTGCTTTTAACCTCCACTCCAAATTCCTGCACAATCCCCGATAAGTTTTTTTTTATCGCTCTACATCTTTAAACTGAAACTAAGTCTCCCATTTTGTTAAAATAAAGAGTGGAAGTCAAGCTCTGTCTATGCTGTCCCCCATCAAATATTCCAAGGGACAGGGACAACACGGGGTTAGGCACAGAGTAAAGCCTCCTTTACACTGTCCCCATCATCAAACACCCCCGGGACAGGGACAGCACGGGGTTAGATACAGAGTAAAGTTCCAGCCACACTGTCTCTCTACCCTCCATCCCCCCCCCCCCCCCCCCCCCCCCCCCCCCACACCCACCCCCCCCGAACCAACACCCCCAGCAGACTGCGGAAA
>NW_025975090.1:0-8122 GCF_021869965.1 Rhincodon typus
GAGTGCAAAATGCTGTGCAGCAATTTCTGAATAAGGATAGGAATGTCGGTATCTTAGTGCTTTGTCCCCCAGGAAATGTTTAGATCAGTAAACACAGGGTGAAGGCAGGATGTGAAGAAGCATTAATATTACAGGGAGGTTGAATGTGGGAGGCTGGCCGAGAGTGTGCAGTTAAGCCTAGAGGTAACACCGGAATGGATGAGAGTTTTAGCGGTAGATGTGCTGAGAGTAGGGTGAAGCCGGGTGATGTTATTGATTTAGAAATGGGAGGCGGTATTAATGATGATGGAGATATGTGGTCATAGGTGAAATATCTTGGGTGAAATATTTCACCATGGTTGTGAACAGTCTGGTTCAGCCTCAGACAGTTACTAGGGAGTGTGATCGAGTCAGTGGCGAGGGAATGCAGTTTGTAACAGGAAGTGAAGACAATGGCTTCGGTCTTCTCAGAATTTAATTGGAGGAAGTTTCGGCTCACCCAGTACTGGATGTCAGACAAGTCAGGACAGTGAGTGGCTGGGAGGTGATGGTGTACACATACACTTCATCACATAGTCCTTTTAGATGGTGGAGGTTGAGACTTTGGGAGAGTAAGGTTGGAGAGATTCTATCAAAGTTCTGGTTGAGTTGTAAATATTTAAAAACCTTTTCCTCCCTGTCTCTTCCACCTCTCACTTCATCCTCCCATGGAAACAAAGGTCTTGAAAAGGTCTGACCTACTGGCAGGAACCTTCCCTGATGGACATTTAGTGAATCAGTTTGGTTTCGTAGAGCCATACAACATAGAGACAGGCCCTTCAGTCCACCATGTCTATGCTGACCAAAAAATACCAGAGTACACGAATCCCATTTTCTTGAATTTGGCCCATAGCCTCCTGTGCATTTTAAGTACTCATCCAGATGCTACTTAACTGTTGCAAGAGTACCTGTTTCCAACACTCTCTAAGGCAGCATGGTGCATATATCTACCACCCTCTGGGTGCAGTTTTATTTTTTCCCTCCAATCTCCTCAAAACCACTTGCTCCTTTCCACCATGCCCATTGGTCTTAGACATGTCTTCCAATGGGAATAGATTTGCAGAACGTAAGCTGTCTGTGCCTCTCAATTTTCCAAACCTCAATCAGACCACCCCCAAGCCTCCTCCGTTTAAGGGGAAACAAACCCAGCATATCCAGCCTCTCTACATAACTGAGACTTTCCACCCCAGACAGCATCATGTTGAATCTCCTCTGCACCCTTTCCGGTGCAATCACATTCTTTCGAAAGTGTGGCAAGCAAAATTTCACACAGTCTTCCATCAGTGGCCAAACCAATGGTTTGTAAAATTGCAATAACACTTCCATGCCCCTGTATTCTACACCCCAGTTAATGATAGCAAGTATTCCGTCTGAGTTATTCACCACCCTGTCTATGTGTGCTGACACCTTCAGAGATCTATGGACTTCTATACTAAGGTTCCTTTATTCCTCAGTACTCCCTAGGGATTGACCATATATCATGAATATCCTTCTCTGTTTAGAGCTCCCAAATATATCAATTTGCATGTATTGGGATTACATTCCATTTGCCACTGATCTGCCCAATTTACCACCTGACCAATATCAGACTGTAGCCTGAGACCATCCTCGTAACTATCAACACCAATTTTTGTGCCATCTGCAAAATCACGAACTGTACCTTCTACATTCACATCCAAGTCAATAATGTACATGCAAATAACAAGTGTCCCAGCAGCAATCCCCACGGTACACCAATAGTCACAGGCAAAAATAATTACAAAAATAAGATTCGACCTTCGCTCTTTGCTACCTATTTGTAAGCCAGTTTTGGTTCCAATTTGCCACTTTGTCTTGGATCCCATGGGCTTCTACTTTTTGCACCATCATTCCATGTGGGACCTTGTCAAAGGCCTTATTGAAGTCCATGTAAACCACATCAACTGCACAACCCTTATTAAAATATTTAGTCACCTTTTCAAAATATCAGTTATCAGTTTTCTTGCTAGGAGGTACCAGCTTACTGACCTTTGGGAGTCCACCGCTCACTTTGCCACTTTCGGCTATCTCTGCGTCAGTGGTGACACCCCATTTGGACAGGCCTTGTATAGGTGGCCTGCTCCCACACACAGGTAACAGCTCTTGGACTCCTTGCAGTCCTTAGTCAGGTGGCCTTCCTGTTTGCAGTTCCTGACTTTGTAGTCCACTGCCATGCGCCCGGCCCTCCTGCAGGTTCAGCACACTCTAGGCTGCCCCGTGTATATCATGTAGCATCGGCTCCCTCCAATTGCAAAGCAGGAGAGTGTTTGGAGGCTGTTCCAACTGGCATCCGCCTTCAGAGTCCACTACATCAGTTCTGCCTCCTTCTCGCTGCACGTATCTTCCTAGCAAGGTTCGGACATCTGTTACCCAGACGTGGGGTTTGTACAAATGGATTGTCACAACCCAGCTCCTCTGTGCAGGGAGAATGAACAGTGATGCTGCAGACAGGATGTAGAGGGGACACTAACTTCCTTTCTTCAGGAGATGCTCACCTTGCTTCACACTCCTGAAGGTCACATCAAAGTAGCCATCACTGGAAAAATCCTGCAGGTAGATAACTTCTGCTGCTTGGAACTCACAGTAATCCAAGAGGACTCCCTTCACGAAGAATGTCCGATCAGCTGGCGATCTTTCCTTCACCTTCTGCACACTCAACCTGTCTGTATTCTGGATTCCCCAGCCTGAGGCGCAGGTGGTTGCTGAGGCCACAGCTCTCGGTTGCGTTTCTCCCCGAATTGGCGTTAGGCTGAAGCCAGCATAAAGATCCACCGGTAGCAGATCAGCTCAACCAACAATTCTCCAACGTCCAATCACAACCTCGATCCAGCAATAATCTCAATAGCTGTGACGACTCACGACTTGATCAAGGTGGCTCCCCTGCCAGGTCAATACAGAAGCTTATTGTTGAAAAGGCTTTCTCTCCCCTCAGGTGGGATCAGGTCTAGCAGTTATACAGATTGTATGCCCCATTATCTCCCCTCAAATCTGTGTTGTCCATTGTGTTCTACTGTATCGTTCTGAATTAAGTTGGCTTCCCAAACATTAAGGGTATGTGTGAATGGATTTTGATTGAAGATGGATGTTTGGTATTTGTGTAGACTGTGCTGAGTAGTCTGAGGTGTAAAATTTGATTTCAGTCTTGAGTGTTGGGTTTGATTGGCTGTTCTTTTGGAGTAGAGGTGTAAATTGGAATTCCAGGCTGAACAGTGGTTCCCAGCGGCCATCTCTGTGTTTGTGTACCTTTTTCTTTTCCAGAGCTCAGCCCAGCTCTCCCCTTTACTTTTAAAAGTTTTGAAAAGTCCAGGCTCATGTCCAGTATTTTATATGATGGGGATTTTTGCTCAATGCTGCAAGGTTCCTGCTAATTATTGGGTAAGGCTGGCAGGAATAGGGACCCTGTGTGACTACAGTTATTGAAGTCCTGATCAAGGAAAAGAAGGAAGAAGATAACATATATAGGTAACCAGGAACAAATGAATTCCCCGAGTAGTCTAGAGGATGTTGCAGAAGAAAGAAATCAGAAAGGCTGAAAGGGGGCATGAAATAGCTTTGGAAGATAAGGTAAAGAAGAATACAAAGAGATTCTATAAGTACATGAAGGGTAAAAGAGAAACTAGGGACAGAATAATGGCCTCTTAAAGATCAACAACATCCTTTATGGGTAAATCTACAAGAGATTGTGAGATCCTAAATGAATATTTCTTGTTAGTATTTACCATTGAGAAAGATATGGATGCTATGGAACTTGGGGGAAATAAATAGCGACATCTTGAAGAGAGTCCATGTTACAGAAGAGGAGGCGCTGAAAGTATCAAAACGCATTAATGTAGATAAATTCTCAGGACCCGATGAAAGGTACTACAAAACATTGTGGGGATGAAAAATTGTAGGGTCCCTCGCGGAGATATTTGTATCATCGACAGCTATGGATGAAGAGCCTGAGATTGGGAGTTGGCTAATTGTTGAATTATGTTGTGACATTATTGAAGAAAAGTTTCAAGGAAATTCCTGGGAATCAAAAGACCAGTGAGCTTAACGTCAATAGTGGGGGTAATTTATTAGAGAGGGACTCTGAGAGACAGGATCTAAAGTCAACTGGACAGGCAAGGACTCATTTGGAATAGACAGCATATCTTTGTGCGTGGGAAATCATGTCTCATGAATTTAACTAAATTTTTTGAAGGGTGACCAAGAAAATAGATGACGACTGTATGGTAGACACAGGCAAGGCCTTTGTTGCATCAATTTAAATCTCATGGAATCCAGGGACAGATCAGATACAAACTTGGCTTGCCGGTAGAAAATAGAGGGTTGTGTTTTTCAGACTGGTAGCGGGTGACCAGCAGTGTACCACCAGAGTCAGTGCTGGGTCCACTGTTATTCATCATTTATATCAATATTTGGATGCAAATTTAGAAAGTATGGTTGGTAAATTTGAGGACAGCATCAGGATTAGTGGTATAGTGGACAGTGAAGAAGGTTATCTAGGAATACAGCGAGATCTTGATCAACCATGCCAGTCCTGTGAGGAATGGCAGATTGAGTTTAATTAAGATAAGTGCAAGGTGTTACGATTTGGTGGTCAAACAAAGACAGGACATACACAGTCAATGGTAGGGCTTTTGGAATTGTTATAGAATGAAGAGCTCAAGCAGTAGATTCATGGCTCTTTGAAAGTGGAGTCACAGGTAGACAGGGTGGTGAAGAAGGTTTTCGGCGTGCTTAATTTCATCGGTCAGAGCATTGAGCGTAGAAATTGGGATGTGTTGTTGCAGCTGTACAAGACATTGGTAAGGCCACATTTCGAGAACTGCATGCAGTTCTGGTCACCCTACTACAGAAAGGGTTTAGAAAAAAAAAATAGGGTGCACTGTGGACTGGAATGTCTGAGTTAAAAGGAGAGCCTGCGTCGGCTGGGCCTTCTTTTTCCTGGATTCCAGGAGACTGAGGGGAGGATCTCATACAGTTCTATAAAATCATGAGAGGCAAAGATAAAGTTGATAGCTAACAGCCTTTCCCCATGGTAGGGGAGTCTAAAACTAAAGGGCGTAGGTTTAATGTGAGAGGGGAGCGATCCAAACGATCCGGAGGGCATTTTCTTCACACAGAGGGTGGTGAATGTCTGGAACTGGCTGACAGAGGTAGTGGTGCATGTGAGTACAATTTCGACATTTAAAAAAACATTTAGACAGGTACATGGATGGGATAGGTGTGGAGGGATGATTTGCCAAACAGGCAAATAGGACCAGATAAATTGTGAAAAATGGATGGCATGGACATGTTGGGCTGAAGGGCCTGATTCCATGCTGTAAATCTCTATGACTCTAAGGACTTGAAGAAACCCCAAGCTGTGTGGCCAAGCAAAAGGGCAGGATAAGATCCACTTTATGATAAAGCCTGTAACTATGTTGAGCTCACCTTTAGGGCTCCTGGCTGATTGGATGACATTCGACTTTAAACTGTGAAGAAGGGTTGACACAGGAACCATGGTTACTGCCAACATAACCAGCTACTCAATTGATCCATAATTTGGGAAGAGGAACCCCACAGTGGCCGATGCATGTAGTCTCTAAGTCATCGAGTACAGATTCAAACCTCCATTGGAAGGGAAATCTGCATCCAATGTTTCAGACTCTATGTTAAGTACTTGAAACACTGAAACAACAGGAGTTCATCACTGATTCAGGCTCCCAACAGGGTTTCCAAAGGCAGGGCGTCTCCGGAAAGCTTCCTTGTGATGCAGGTAAGCTTGGGAATAATAAGACTCTGAGATCAGAGATGAGAGCGCCTGTTTCAGATTCGAGTTTATGAATACGAGGGTGGATGGAGCTCACCCCCTTGTGTCATGTATCCTTCCACTTGGGGAAAACGTGCACTGAGGCCCAATTACCCTTCCTGGGTTTGACAGCCCTTGGAACCGATACGTTTCTTAGGAACTGGGAGTGAATGCCTGAAGGTGGGACCACAGTGATGGGGAGGCAATCACTAATGTGGAAAATGCTAATGGAGACCTGTAACTGCTCTCACCAAAGAGGTGAAGCGTGGTTGAACCTGAGTGGGTTCGATAGTACTGCGGGGGTGACCCCAAATATGCTGGCACCAACTGAAGCCAAATTTCTCAGTGTTGTTGTCATCAGCGAGCACAGTGCGTGTTTCTGGTAAATGACCATCAATGCTATCTGGTGTGTTTGGAGAAACCAGTCAGATTCCAGCACCAGTAAACTCAAACACCTCTGAGGCAGCTGATGTCAGGGAAAGCTTCACCCTACTATTCCAGGAAGTTTCAGTACGAGATGGTACCGGAAATTTACCCAATGGTGTAGTGTTGGATGGCAGGGACAGGTTGACAATTGGCCTTTTTAAACATGTGGACCCACTCAACCCCATTGAGACAACAAGCGGAATGTCTTCCCCCTCAAGACATTTGTCTTCAGCCACAAGGTGAACCACTGGCTGATCTTGGTCAGAGCTGACTGTATGTATTGAGTCCTAGCTAGTGCCAAAGCACTGAACCCTGACCCAAACCATGGAAAATAGTGCAAACAAATCAGATAAGCTTTTGGAGCTGATGTGTGTGTGTGTGTGTGTATGTGTTTACATGTACAGGGCAGGAGTGTTGTGGCTCGTTCTGACAGTCTCTGTCGCGTTTCAAGTAATGCAATAGCTCCCTCTGCTGACTTCCCCATGCCCCTGCACCTGAGGTGGTGGAGCGTGACGGCCATCAAGGATTCAGTCACTGAGAGGGAGTGGGAGCAGCTCACAGCACCATACTGACTATATCCGATAAGCAAATAACGCAAACACACACAAACACGCACACCCATACACATGAGTGATGTGCAGAGGATTACAATTGCACTGAGGCCCCTCAGAATGGAATATGCTCATGTAGAGAAACGTCTATGCCCACTCTGCGATGTGGAAATGATTTGTTTTGGGGCAGTATTCCTGACATAGTGCACACATTGAAGACTATTTCTACAGCCTTCTCCGAGTGTACTATGTTGTAAGGGGAACTCATGAATGTTATTGTACTTTCTGTAATTTTCAATGTTTTGTGATGTACTCTTAAAAATTATGTGAAAGATGATTCAAAATTCCTGAAAGAGACCCAATGGCTGGGGCATGGTAGCATTGGGCACACTCGTCTCCTTCTGCAAATATCTCATAGACAACATTGCAAGGGATCGGACAAAACTGTTCATCGTCTCCAAAACTGTGCGAAGCAAGACAGTCTCAGAATTTGATGCCTTCTCAAAATAAAACTGCTCCTTGTACAGTATTGTGGGGAATCCAGCAGAGGGGGAGATTCTAGCAGATTAGGAACAATTAAACACAGAAGTTAGGAGAGGGAGCTGGCAATTCAGCCATTCAAGCTCGCTCCACTATTTAACATAATCGTAGCTGACCTTCTCCAGGTATCAGATCCGCTCTCCTACCTGTTTCCTGCCGACATTCATCCCGCTTTATATCTGCTAATTGATTCAGCCTCCACTTCACTCTGGAGCAATGAGGTCCACGGATTCACAAACCTCTGAGAGAAATATTTTCTCTTCATCTTAGTTTCGAACCTACCTCCTCTTACTTTATATCTACGAGCTCTTCTTCAAGACTATCTCGCAAAGGGGAGCATCTGTTCAATGTCCACCCATTTAGCATTTTCTATACCTCAATTAGATCCCCACTCATTCTTCTGAACTCAAGCGTATTGAAAAACAAGCTATTCAACCACTCCTTGTACAACAGCTCTTTCAGGCCGGGAATCAACCTGGGGAACTTCCTCTGAGCTGCCTTCAGTGCCACCACATTCTTCCTCAAGTAAGGAGATCAAACCTGGACACAGTACTCCAGGTGTGCTCTCACCAAATCCTTATATAATTGCAACAACACTTCTTTACTTTTGTAATCCAATCCTTTTGCAATAAATTGTTACAGAGATAGCAGGAACTGCAGATGCTGGAGAATCTGAGATAACTAGGTGTAGAGCTGGATGACCACAGCAGGCCAAGCAGCATCAGAGGAGCAGGAAGGCTGACGTTTCGGGCCTAGACCCTTCTTCAGAAAAAGGTCTAGGCCCGAAACG
>NW_025975091.1:0-8122 GCF_021869965.1 Rhincodon typus
CCTTTTCTGAAGAAGGGTCTAAGCCCGAAACGTCAGCTTTCCTGCTCCTCTGATGCTGCTTGGCCTGCTGTGTTCATCCAGCTTTACACCTTGTTATCTCAGATTCTCCAGCATCTGCAGTTCCTACTATCTCTGAAATTGGCATCCCAGACAGGAATCAGTGAGAAGTGACTTTGTCACTCCGAGAACCCGAAATTTTGCCTGAGCCTGAATTAAGAGGACTAAGTCCCACATGACAACGAGGAATTCAAGTAAATCAAAGGGAACAGAAAGGTCTACATTAGACTGTTCTTTAAAGAATAAAGCCAACAGGTGTTTAACCTGTAATCAAGCAAATGACTGTTTCGTTTTTTGTGTGCGTGTGTGGGATCCTTAGTGGAGAGGGAAGGCAAAACACCAAAAGTCGTCAGAGACCCGGTAGGATTAGGACCAGAACATAGCAAAAGCCATACTCTCAGTCTGATCCACCCCCTATACCCCTTAGTTTAATTAGAAATGGCAGAAAAAAGGTACCAGAGTAGAAGATTATTCAGTATGGGAAAAGAAGCTAAGACAATACACAAGTAAGAAAAAGTGGCCCATATGGGCAGAATTTTGCTGTAATGGTGAAATGGGACCAGGATTCCCAGGACAAAAACATTGGGAGGATTTGAGGAAAATTCAAGGGAAACGGGCTTCCAAATTTGAAAAACCCACAGCAATAATATGCTGTCTGGGACAACTGTTAGGAACAGAGCAGGAATTGAAAAAGGTTTGTAAAGAATTAGAGGACGCAAAGCAAGAAATAGCGGAGTTCAACAGAAAAGCGCAGAGCAGGATCAAAGAAATGAGGCCAACCTATTACACATGTGGCAATTCCAAAACCAATGTGAGTAGGCGTACCAAGGCATCCAGCAAGCAGTATCAGCTAAGGATGCTGCTGAAAGTGAAGTAAGCCAGTTAAAAAGTCAATGTGCAGATCAACCAGCAGCAGTAATCCTTATCAAAGGAACCCAACTCCACCACAAACAGGCAGAGGGGTACAGCAGAGGAACACATGGTAGCCAACGCAGTGTCCCCACTGCGGGGGCCCAGGACACTGAGGATGTAGAGCCCCTGCACAGTCGCACTTGAGCACCGAACGTGACGGGAACAAGGAGTAATAGAGGGAGGCGCCAACTTCCGTTAGAAGGTCCAATTTGGCAGGCTCCGCTCCATGCCAGGGCCACTAGCCAATCCCTACCCCCAAAATTACAAGGCATCCACATGACAATGTCAGGCCCCTGCCTCCCCAGTACGTGTCTGCGACACAAAGTGGGACATTATAGATAGACACTAGTCAATGGCGAGGTAGGAGGCTGCCCTGCAGAATTTCTTTAGAATACTGGAGGTTCCCGCACAACCCTACACATCTCGAAATTTAATTATCTACCCTGGCGGACCACAGGGACTATTGTTTTAAGTGGATTCACTGACTATGCACAGGAGGGGTACATTACTGAACCTACTGAATTTAAACTAGGCAACATTACATGCCACCACCCTGCTATCTTACTAATCCTTGCCCCAGGCGCAGAACACATCCTCGGAGTTGTTTTCATGACTAGGTGTAACCTTGCCGTTGATCCAGTATGTGGAAGATGCTCCCGATTAGCAAGGTGCCACCTATCATCTCAACAGGAAATTATGTTAATCGGATCAGTACAATGGGAAAGTTCTGGTTCAATCCCCTAACAATGACCAAGGATCTGTCTATGCAAGAAGTGATTATGAAACACAAAGGGGTATTCGCCCATCATAAACATGACTGTGGGAATATACAGGAAGATGTGATAATCCAGGGGGTAGACCCAAAACTGCAAAGACAACACGGGTTTCCCCAGACAGGCAGAGGGGGACATAGCCAAGGTCATTGACAGTCTTTTACAACAAGGAGTGCTGCAACCTGTAGCCTCCACTAATAATGCTCCAAATTGGCCTGTCAGGAAGCCAGATGGCTCATGACGTTTAACTATTGACCACCGGGAACTCAATAAAGTCACCCCCGACTCACTGCACAAGCAGTAGCACCGGCGCAGCCACAATAATAAAGCAAACCCCACATGCAAAATACTTCACAGTACTCGATATTAGGAATGGTTTCTGGTCCATACCTTTACATCGGTCCTATCAGTATAAATTTGTGTTAACGTTCCAGGAACAATATAATATATGCCTGGCCTGTTTACCCCAAGTGTTCCATAACTTAGGCTCGATTTTCCAAAGACGATTAGCCAAAGCGTTAGAAAAGTTTTCCCGGCCTGATGGCCTAATACAATATATAGACGACCTACTCTGACAAACCGAAACAAAGGAGGAACACATCCGACTCCTAGATGAATTACTCAACCTCTTGCATGTTACAGGTTGTAAAATAAGCCCGAAAAAGGCACAGATTCTACAGCATAGGATTACATACTTGGGAACAATAGTCACCTATGGGAAAAAAGAGATAGACCAACAGCAAATAGATTCCATAGTGTGACTCCCACTTCCCCTCGATGTTAGTGCACTCTGACCTTTCTTGGGTCTAGTGGGAAACTGCAGGAACGCATTGATGGGTTCACCACCAAAGCGGCCCCACTCAAAGAGTCGCTAAAAAGGAACGCTGCCTGGTATTGGACATCGCAACACACAAAAGCAGTAACTGAATTAAAGTATGCCCTTGCATCAGCACCAGCCTTGCTAGTTCACAACCCTGACTTACCATACGCCCTAGAAGTTGCAGCCACACTGTACAATAGCTGCTTGTTCTGCTACAGGAACAGCACTGTAGGCTAGGCCCAGTGGCTTACGCCTCCAGAGTCCTACAGTCGGTGGAACAAGCATTTTCCATGCGTGAACGACACCTCCTCGCAGTCTTTTGGGCAGTCCAGTACTTTGACTGTATTGTTAGTTTAAGTCCCCTGACTATCTTAACTGAGCACGCTCCAATTCAGTTCCTGCCGGACGGCCGAATCAAACACGGCTCAGTGAGCCAGACCCAAGCTGCGCGATGGACCCTGTTGCTTCAAGGTCGGGACATCACGGTCAAATGTACCAAGGTGCCCACCTTCCTACCCGATAACCTGAATTATGGGGGAGACCCATATGACTGCCAAATAATAGCAGCAAAACACCCCACTGGCTCTTTCATCCCAAAGCAACAGCACAGACATTAGGAGACGGGGCAAAAGGATAAACTTATAGAAATCGCAGTCAAAATCTATGTAGGCGGATCCTCCATAGTGGAAGAAGGCAGTTGGATCAACGGCTGTGGTATTTATACAATAGACGTGCAGGGGGAACCACTCATTGAACTCGCTTTAAAATTATCCAGCCATCTAAGTGCCCAAGCTGCAGAATTGGCAGCTGTAGCCTATGTGGTGAGCCATCCCACTCTGTTCCCCCCACCTGCAGACATATACTCTGATGGCATATCTATAATACAACAGCCTCACAGAATTTTTACCATTATGGGAAGCTAGAGGTTTTATCCACGCCGACGGGAAACCACTACCATCAGCCCCCTTATTAAAATACATACTACAGGCCGCTGGTGAAAGGAAATATGGCATAGTTAAAGTTAGGAGCCATCACAAAACATCCCCAGAAGGCAACTGCAAAGCGGATGAGTTAGCTGAGAGGTGCTCCTGCAGGAGAATTCTGGCAGCAACCCATTGTAGAGCAGGCAAATGCAATCTTTTGAATTTTTTTCTGAAGAAGGGTCTAGGCCCGAAACGTCAGCCTTCCTGCTCCTCTGACGCTGCTTGGTCTGCTGTGTTCATCCAGCTCTACACCTTGTTATCTCTCCAGCATCTGCAGTTCCTACTATCTCCAAATGCAATCACTGTGAGCCAAATGAACATAGAGGCCCTCAGGGAGGCACAACGCTGCAATGATTCCTTGAAACAGATTTTGGGAGAAGTTAATCCAGCTGTTTATGATAAATGGAAAAATTCCTTACAAGTACGGACGGATTAGTTCTAAAAGCAGGAGTTTACGTAGTTCCGATTCAAGAACGAAAATCATATACCAATACCATGACGGGCTTGGACACCAGGGAATCGAAGCCATTACTGAACGATTGAAAGAACCTGAGTTACATAAGGATGTAGCACACTACGTAGAAAATTGTCTGGTGTGTGCCCAAAATAATCCAGACAGGTTCGCCCAAAAGGGAAGCATACCCACCCTGTGGAAGGACCCTGGATGAATCTACAAATTGATTATATAGGTCCCCTTCCATGAAGTAGGAATGGTTTTACCTATATTCTAGTAATCATAGATGCATTCACAAAATGGGTTGAAGCTTTTCCCATTAGGACAAATGGGGCCAAAACAACTGCATAGGTCCTAACACAACAGGTGTTTATGAGAGGTAGTAGGAACTGCCGATGCTGGAGAATCTGAGATAACAAGGTGCAGAGCTGGATGAACACAGCAGGAATGGTTCTGAAGAAGGGTCTAGGCCCAAAACGTCAGCTTTCCTGCTCCTCTGATGCTGCTTGGCCTGCTGTGTTCATCCAGCTCTACACCTTGTTATCTCAGGTGTTTATGAGATGGGGTTTACCCCGCAATATCAAGTCAGATCAGGGAAGTCATTTCACTGGCCAAGTCATGCAGAATGTGATGGCTATGCTTGCTATCAAACAGAAATTCCACATTGCATACCACCCCCAATCTAGTGGGATCATGGAAAGGCTGAATCATACCCTAAAAGGGATGGTTAGGAAGACAGTGTAGCAGAACAATAAAACCTGGGACACAGTACTTCAATTTGTCCTTATGATGATACGCAACACCATCTCACGATCCACAGGGTGTACCCTCCATACCCTAATAACAGGCCAACACATAAGAGGGGTCGACTACCTGTTCGGACTTGACCTCTCAGAACCTGCCCTCACTCATGAAAAAGAGAGCAGCAGCTCACCGAAAATGTCAAGGCTATGCAGTTAGCAGCAGCTGTCAGGTTAGGAACCAAAAGGAAATTAAGTAAAGCTTACTTCAACAGTAAAGTTAATCCTGTCGAATATTCTTTAGGACAACAGGTGATGATACAGAGATACAATCCTAGTTCCTTTCTTTCCCCTGACTACTCAGGTCCCTACACTGGTCAATAAGGCAAGTCCCTCAGTATACAAGATTCTACTAGCTACAGGAAAGACCGGCTGGTACCGTGTAAACCAGTTAAATGACTAAGGCACTCAACACAGCCACTCTCACCACCTTCAAATGCATGGCGGATGACATTGCCCTTGAGCAAGTGACAAGACTAAGGACAACCCCCGACACATCCTGTCAGCTGGACTGCACCCCTGACAAAATTTATACTCTCCCATCATTACCACCGACTGCAGTTGCAATGAATAACGGACCCCCGGACGATCTAATTGACTTACCAGAGGACTAGATTTCTCTAACCGATCGGAATAACTTGACAGACAGCCCAGATACAACAGAACTTCCCAATAATTCCCCAATAGACAAAGAAATCGAAATACTCAAACCCTTAACAACTCAGGAGCCAGACAGCGTATCCACAACATGGATACAAAACGATGCCAAAAGGCTAGAGCGGACAAGGGAAAAACAAACGGAACTGGACTGAGAGGTAGAATCCTTCAGCATTAACAGTATCATCACTAGGGGGAATGACAGCAAGTGAACATGGGAACCTGGAGGACACAATATTATCGGGCCCACAGAGACAGAGAATTCAGAACAAACTGATAAGTCTCTGTCGGGTGCCTCCTCAATGAATGTATTTAGTCATTAACCCAGAGGATGAAACGGTTCCTGGTGACCACCCCAGGCGAGGTACAACTGTTTGTTTGTTGGCACTTGTATGCGATTCACACTTCTCTATAGGTCCTGTGGGACCAGCTCTTATTCTTGTAAATTCTAATGGGATTAACCACAATTTCTTGATTACACCTGAATCAAATCTGGTTGTTCATTCAAAAAAAAGAAATGGGGGGTGTGGAGGTTAGAGTGTGTGCATTACATGTCATAAACTATTCAAATATTAAACAAGGATAACAACAGAAACGACCTTCATCTTCCCCCAGGACAACCATGACCACACGAAACATAATCAGGATCTACTTCAATCGGGATCATCATCATCACTGGAAGCAACACACCGGACAGACCAGGACTTTGTACCCAAGATACCTACGGTTTGGCCCACTGGACGCAGGCGAATATGAGGATGGTGTTATGGGTACACCCCAATAAAAGTATAATGTTCAGATGCAACAACCAACGGGTAGTATATAGGAAAATGAATGGGAGCTCAGATGATTGCAATGGGAGTGTAGAAACCATGGGTGATTGGTGGGGATTCTCAAATAATGGATGCCCTGAGATAGGGTGCTTAGCAAGAAGCCCAGAAAAGGGATTGGAACTCAAACAGCGATGCCGTGGGAAACTTGTAGAGGGGAAATTTGTTCTGAATGAGATTAGGAATAGCCTAAAACTGTGGCAGAGGCACCCCCAACCTGTGTGTCCTGAAGCCATCCCCAGTTTATGAAATGGGCTAGTTTTAAAACCTATGGGAAAAAGTCCTATATGACAATGTTCATCATGAATTGGTACCTGTGGCGGTGAATTTAGCGGGGACTCAACTGCCAGAGTGGTGCTCCCCCCGACTTAAAAGACTATATCTCCACTTAACCCATAGATGGCTGGGACGAGAGACAGGGACAGATAAAGGGAAGACCAGACTTGGAAAGGAGAAGCGACATAAAAGAGAAATGCTGAATGAATTAGCGACAGCATATGGGGCAGTGGCATCAACCATTAACGCCCTTGATTTGGCCAAACTGGACAATAAACTCAGGGTCCTGGCCCAACAAGTAAAACAGACTGTGTACACAATTCATGACAATAGCCAGCAAGTTGCCAAAGGTGATCTAGTTGGGAATAAAACTAGCAGCTTTACGGTAGCTGTGTTGGAAGGACATGCCAAAACAATCAGATAGTAAAAGGGAAATTGGAAGATGACAGCAGGCAATAGTACCGGACCCTGTGCAGCATATATGGACAGTGGATGATAGAACAGTTGAGAGAAAACCTCGATCAGGTCATGGACAGGTTCCATCCTGGATCCGCGACAAACAAATACAGCATTTAAGGGAAAGAAACACCCCTGATTATAAGGCTGTCAATTCAGGCAGCTGACGGAGTCTGGTTCAACGACGACTGTAAAGGGACTCCTGGGAAAACGTTACGGATGGGACTAGGACTCCCATTAATCACGGTCAAAAGGGTTGGACTAAGGGTGTTCCAAGTAGAATACATAGGCACTACTCAAGAGGACTTATGGATAGGATATGACGGCACCTTGTCGTGTGGAGTGGAGAAGGAAGGAAGGTGCGTAGGCACTACTCTGGACGGATGTTGACAAATTAACACGGTGATACCATGCCCACACCCAATTTATTTGAATGAACATGCATTATGTGGCTTCAAGACAAACACCAGTCTAAAGTGTCCCATACAGACTTACAACCCAGACACTGACATAACCCGGGTAGCCTACAGGGGAGGAGAATATTGCCTCACAACCTCACTTAGCACATATCAGTATGGGACGGCAAAATGCAATGCCCCCAACACCACTTTCTGTATTAGGCCACAAGTACCCGTCAGGGTAGGCCGAATTCCGCTGATAAGTATACACGAAAGGGAAAGGGTGGAATTTAACGGAAGTGGGAAGAGACAAAACCAACATTCTGAAATTTTGATTTCAACAACAGCAACGTACAATTAAAGTGCATGCTTAACACAGTGAGACATTGCAAGAGACTTTGCAAAGGCAATGTCAGTAAAAACAATTTATTACTTTTATGACATCAGGAGTTAACTAGGTATCAGAACTGTGATTAAAATTTTAATGAGAAAATTCAAGGAGAAGCAAAAAAGATCTGGGAGAAATTTCTTAATTTTAAGGTCAAGGCAGCTGAGCTGAAAGCATAATCATCAATGGTGGCACAAATAAAAGTGAAGGATACAGAAGCAGTCAAAACAGGAGAAGTGAGATAACAGGGTGTAGAGCTGGATGAACACAGCAGGCCAAGCAGCATCAGAGGAGCAGGAAAGCTGACGTTTCGGGCCT
>NW_025975092.1:0-8121 GCF_021869965.1 Rhincodon typus
TTTCTGAAGAAGGGTCCAGACCCGAAACGTCAGCTTTCCTGCTCCTCTGATGCTGCCTGGCCTGTTGTGTTTATCCAGCTCTACACCTTGTTATCACTGTTTCATTTTATGTTTCCTTACCTCTCTTCTGGGTTCTTCTGCAGGTAAACATATAATGTAGGGTATGCAAGGTAGATTGATCTTAGTAGGATAATAGGCTGGCACAACATCGTGGGCCGAAGTGCCTGAAATGTGCTGTTCTGTTCTATGTTCTATGTTCTACGTTTTATGTTCTAAACGTGTCTTTTGGTTACTGACCCTCCTGCCAGTGGGAATGGTTTCTCCTTAAATTATTCTGCCAAAAGTACCAATGATTTTGAGATCTCTGTTAAAGCTCCACTTAATACTTTGTGTTCTAATGAAGACAAGCCTCAGCTTCACTGGTAACTGTGTATAATTGACACGCCTCGTCCCTGATACAATTCGAGTAAATCTTCCCTGCACAAGTCTCCCAGGCCTTGACATACTTAAAAAAGTGTACTGCCAAGCATTCAACAAATACTTTTTAAAAAATTCATTCACGGTATGAGGGCATCGCTGACCAGGCAGCATTTATTGCCCATCCCTAATTTCCCAGAAGGCAGTTAAGAGTCAACCCCATTGCTGTAGGTCTGGAGTCACATGTAGGTCAGACCAGGTAAGGATGGCAGTTTCCTTCCCTAAAGGAAGGAACTTGACCCACACTGTCGATGTCATTCTGCAGCAACCATTCAGACAACTGAACTAACCGAACGCCTTGCAAGTCAATTATATGATACTCCTCAACGTCAGAAACTTTGATAACAAGGCTGGCCCACCGCAATGACACACCACAGGTGACCTGAGGGACGTGGAGATCGGACTTGTATCCTTCAATGTGAGGAAGTCCATCTTGAGGAGCCGCCTTCACCAGAAAGGTTGGCAGCTCTATCAATTCCAAAGGACCAGTGTTAGTGGTGAGTGCAGGCCAGCCCCAGGAAGAGGAGCAATCGATCCTGGTCTATAGGAAACCCTGGGCTTTTAGGGCTGGAAATGATTGATAAGCAGAGAAAGAGGAATGTATGGGGATGCTAGGGTTTTGAATGTGAGGTGGGGTGGAACAAAGCGAAATGGGGGAGTGTCCGTAATGTGAGAGCATCTAGGGCAGACCACCAACCTCTCACATGATTCAGTGTCCTAGCCCCAATCACTCCCTCAGTGCCAGTCCCTGTTAGTCTCGGCTCCTGCCTATAATCAGATCCTTTTTTTTCTATTCATTTGTAGGATGTGTGTGTCGCTGGCTGGGCCCAGCATTTCTTGCCCATCCCTAGTTGCCCCTTGAGAAGGTGGAGGTGAGCTGCCTTCTTGAACCGCTGCAGACCATGTGCTGTAGGTTGACCCACAATGCCATTAGGGAGGGAATTCCAGGATTTTGACCCAGCGACAGTGAAGGAATGGCAATATATTTCCAAGTCAGGATGGTGAGTGGCTTGGAGGGGAACTTGCAGGGAATGGTGTTCCCATGTATCTGCTGCCCTTGTCCTTCTAGATAGAAGTGGTCGTGGGTTTGGAAGGTGCTGTCTGAGGATCTTTGGTGAATTTCTGCAGTGCATCTTGTAGATAGTACACACTGCTGCTACTGAGCGTTGGTGGTGGAGGGAGAGGATGCTTGTGGATGTGGTACCAATCAAGCGGCTGCTTTGTCCTGGATGGTGTTGAGCTTCTTGAGTGTTGTTGGGGCTGCACTCATTCAGGCAAATGGGGAGTATTCCATCACACTCCTGACTTGTGCCTTGTAGATGGTGGACAAGCTTTGGGGAGTCAGGAGGTGAGTTGCTCACCGCAGTATTCCCAGCTTCTGACCTGCTCTTGTAGCCACTGTGTTTATGTGGTGAGTCCAGTTGAGTTTCTGGTCAATGGTAACCCCCAGGATGTTGATAGTGGGGGATTCAGTGATGGTAACACCATTGAATGTCAAGGGGCGATGGTTAGATGGTCTCTTATTGGTGATGGTCATAGCCTGGCATTTGTGTGGCATGAATGTCACTTGCCACATGTCAGTCCAAGCCTGGATATTCTCCAGATCTTGTTGCATGTGAACACGGACTGCTTCAGTATCTGAGGAGTCATGAATGTTGCTGAACATTGTGTAATCATCGGCAAACATCCCCACTTCTGACCTTATGATGGAGGGAAGGTCATTGATGAAGCAGCTGAAGATGGTTGGGCTTGGGACACTATCCTGAGGAACTCCTGCGGAGATGTCCTGGAACTGAGATGATTGACCTCCCACAACCACAACCATCTTCCTATGTGTCAGGTATGACTCCAACCACTGGAGAGTTTGGCCCCTGATACCCATTGATTCCAGTTTTGCTCGGGCTCCTTGATGCCACACTCGGTCGAATGCAGCCTTGATATCAAGAGCTGTCACTCTCACCTCACCTCTGGAATTCAGCTCTTTTGTCCATGTTTGAACCAAAGCTGTAATGAGGTCAGGAGCTGAGTGGCCCTGGCAGAACCCAAACTGGGCGTCACTGAGCAGGTTATTGCTGAGCAGGTGCTGCTTGATAGCACTGTTACTGACACCTTCCATCACTTTACTGAAGATCGAGAGGAGACTGATGGGGCAGTAATTGGCCGGATTGGATTTGTCCTGCTTTTTGTGTACAGGACATACTTGGGTAATTTTCCACATTGTCGGGTAGATACCAGTGTTGTAACTGTACTGGAACAGCTTGGCTCGGGGAGCAGCAAGTTCTGGAGCACAAGTCTTCAGTACTATTGCCGGAACGTTGTCAGGGCCCGTAGCCTTTGCAGTATCCAGTGTCTCCAATGGTTTCTTGATATCACGTGGAGTGAATCGAATTGGCTGAAGACTGGTATCTGTGATGCTGGGGACCACTGATGGAGGCTGAGATGGATCATCTACTCGGCACTTCTGGCTGAAGATTGCTGCGAATGCTTCAGCCTTACCTTTTGCACTGATGAGCTGGGCTCTTCCATCATTGAGGATGGGGATATTTGTGGAGCCTCCTCCTCCAGTGAGTTGTTAAATTGTCACCACCATTCACAACTGGATGTGGCAGGACTGCAGATCTTAGATCTGATCCATTGGTTGTGGGATCACTTAGCTCTGTCTATCACTTGCTGCTTTCGCTGTTTGACGTGCAAGTAGTCCTGTTTGGTGGCTTCACCAGGTTGATACCTCATCTTCAGGTATGCCTGGTGTTACTCCTGGCATGCCCTCCCGCACTCTCCATTGATCCAGGGTTGATCCCCTGGCTTGATGGTAATGGTTGAGTGGGGGATATGCCGGGCTGTGAGGTTACAGATTGTGTTGGAGTACCATTCTGCTGCTGTTGATGGCCGACAGCGCCTCATGGATGCCCAGTCTTGAGTTGCTAGATCTGTGTGAAGTCTGTCCCATTTAGCACGGTGATAGTGCTACACAACACAATGGAGGTTGTTCCCAATGTGAAGGTGGGACTTTGTCTCTACAAGGACTGTGTGATGGTCACTCATACCGATACTGTCATGGACAGATGTAACTGCAGCTGGCAGATTGGTAAGGATGAGGCCAAGTATGTTTTTCCCTTTTGTTGGTTCCCTCACCACCTGCCACAGACCCACTTTAGCAGCTATGTCCTTTAGGAACCAATGAACTTGATCAGTAGTACTTCTGCCGAGCCACTCTTGGTGGTGGACATTGAAATCCCCCACCCAAAGTACATTTTGTGCCCTTGCCATCCTCAGTGCTTCCTCCAAGTGTTGTTCAACATGGAGGAGAACTGATTCATCAGCTGAGGGAGGACGGTATGTGGTAATCAGCAGGAGGTTTCCTTGCCCATGTTTAACCTGAAGACACGAGACTTCATGGGGTCCGGAGTCAATGTTGAGGACTCCCAGAGTAACTCCCTCCCGACTGTATACCACTGTGCCGCCCCCTCTGCTGGGTCTGTCCTGCTGGTGAGACAGGACGTATCCAGGGATGGTGATGGTGGTGTCTGGGACATTGTCCCTAAGGTATGATTCCGTGAGTATAACTATGTCAGACTGTTGCTTGACTAGTCTGTGAGACAGCTCTCCCAATTTTGGCACTAACCCCCAGATGTTAGTGAGGAGGGCTTTGCAGGGTCAACAGGGCTGTTTCTGCTGTTGTCTTTTCCCGTGCCTCAGGTGATTTGTTCGGTTTCATTTCTTTGAGACTTTGTAGCGACCTTCGTCTGATCCTCATGCACATCACAATGCTCCCAGCATCATCCCAACACTGTAGTATCCACGTACCTCCTGACATGCAACTGTGGCACGTAGATCACCCAAACACAGTGTCACTGAGAGGCTGACTGTGGTGAGACCAGGCACTGAGTGATCTCAAAAGCCACAGTGTGATGTGGCTGCTGGGAAAAAAGCTGATCACCGAGGGTGAATCATGAGTATTTCCTGTTGATAAGGTCAAGTCTTCAGTTTGTGTGTTGGTCTCCAGTGTTTTTCTTCCCTCTTTTCTTAGAAATAACTGCTTAAGTATAAAATTAATACTGATGATTTTCTTAAAATTTAAGATGGTAAAAATGAAGAATCTCGATTAATTAATTTATAATTTAAATCCAATTCAATAGTGATGGCAGGATGGGTGATGTGTTGCTGTTGCAGTATGTAGGAGCTGCTGGACACCTCAGTGATCCAGAGTGAACAAATCTGTAGTAAGTGTTTGCAGCTTGGGAACTTTGGATCTGAGTGGAGGAGCTGGTCTCAAACATTGCACCACATCAGGGAAGGGGCAAGTTACCTGGGCACTGCTCCAGAGGGTGATCACATCCCTCAGATTAGGGAATTCAAACCTGGTTTGTGATCATAGATGGGAGGGTATGATTGCAGGTGAGGCAGTTATGATGTTAAAATTGAGGAATTATGGGGTTCTTGCAAGCTGTGCAGATGAGAGTGGGGACTGTAGAGATGATGAGCAAACTGACCACAGCACCTTGTTATTTGATTGGGAAAAGGAAATCGGAATGTAGTGGGGGAAGGGGACAGTATCATGAGGGGAATAGATCCTGTTCTCAGCAGCCGAGAGCAGGAATCCCAAAGGCCGAGTGGCCTCCCCAGAGTCAAGGTTAAGGACATCTCCTCAGGGCTGCAGAACTTGGAGAGGGAGGGGACAGATCCAGTTCTTTCATTCACATTGGCACCAACAACATTGATAGGATGAGAAAGGAGGTTCTGCTGAAAGACTTTGAACAGTTAGGAACTAAATTACAATGCAGAACCTTCAGGGTAGTAATTTTGGGATTTCTCCCTGAGCCACAGGCAAACTGGCACGGGGTAAATAAAGTCACAGAGTTAAGTGTGCGGCTCAAGGATTAATGTGGGTGGAGTGGGTTTTAGTTAATGGAGCAGTGGCACCAATACTGGGGTAGCAGGGAGCTATTCTGATGGAATGGGCATCACTTGGACTGAGTTGGGACCAGTATACTGGCAAATGAATAATAGGGCTATAGAGAAGTCTTTAAGCTAATTAGAGAGGGGAGGGTTTGGGAGTGTGATGATACTGTGGCTGTAAGAGGTATATTTTGTCATTTTTTTTATGAAGAAAGGTTGAGACAGAGATGCAAAGTGGTCTGCTCCAAAACCAACAAAGTAAACATCTTGTGAGGCCTTGGTATTTTTTTTCAAGTTGGAACAATAGAAGCAGCTTGAATGGTTGGGGTCAAACTCCCACAGAACCAGGATTTTTAGTCTTGGCTGCATTTGTTGGAGTCTTGAAGCTGGATGTGGGAGCTCTTATTCCTCTCTCTGTTACAGCTAAAGGCTGGGGTTCTCTTCCTGCTGCTAGAATTACACGTGAGACAATCTATTTTACCGAATTTATCTTTTCCAAGAGTGTGTTTATGGGATGTTTCTGTTTTGGAAGAATTAATTAGTTAATATGTATATTGTTTTGTTAAGCATTTCAATAGAAGTACAGTTCTTTCATTTTTATTTTGTCTGTATTTTGACTGTAGTGTAAAAACAAAGGGTGTTTTGCTTAAAGTCAAGTAGTTTGACCAATGGAATTACATTTCGGACAGAACACCTTATATTTTGCTTTAAAATAAGAAAATGTTGGATCTAGACTATCTTCCTAATATATTTTGAGGGGGTTTGGTCTGGTCTGTAGCAAGACAGAAAGAGAATATGGCTACATTCGAGGTCATCTGTTTGGATAATGATACCCAGCGTGGGACAGGAAGGGACAGAACACACAAACATAGAAAAACAGCTGTAAACAGGATCAAAGTGGGGAAATGGTGAAACAGGAAAATTAATGTTTATTTTCTTGATTGCATGTTGTATTCAGAACAAAATAAATGAATTAATAGCACAAATACAAAATATTGAGTATGACCTGTAACTATTATGGAGACATGGATTATGAGGGGATCAAAGCTGGGAACTAAATATTCAGGGGTATAGGAGTTTCAAAAGGACAGGCAGGAAGGAAAGGGAAGCAGGTTAGTATTGCTGGTATGGGATGGAATAAGTACGAGAGCAAAAAATGATCTTGGGATAGAATGTGTAGAATCTGTATGGATGGAGGTAAGAAATAACAGGGTGAAGGAGACACTGGTAGGAGTAGCCTATAGGCCAACTAATAATAGTAGGACAGAGTTAAATCAGGAGATTACGAGGACATGATAAAAGGCAATATCTTCATTCCAATTGCGATTGTCAGATTGGTGGAAGAGGCCAAGGGGAAAGATTCATAGGGTGTATTCAGGACAGTTTCTAGAGCAATAAATTTTGTATCTAACCAGGGATCAGATAATTTGGATTTAATGATGGTGTAATAGGCATGGATGATGTCAGCATAAACAATTCCCTTGGAAACAGTGAGCATAACATGGTAGAATTTAGCATTCAGTTTGAGAGGGAGGAACTTGGTTCAGAAGCAACTGTGCTAAACTTAAATAAGGGTAAATACGCAAGAGTAAAGGCAGAGCTGGCTCAAGTGGACTGGGGAAGGCGTTTAGCAGCAAAGATGGCAGATGTTTAAGGAAATAGTGCATGGCTCAGAAAAAAGATACGTCTTGGTGTTAAAGAAAGACTTTGGGACACAGATAACGACGGTTAACCAGGGATGTTAAGGATAGCATCAAATTAAAAAAAAACATATAATTTGGCATTAATGGTCAGCCAGAGGATTGGGAAAGTTTTAAAAACACTCAAAAAGGCAACCAAAACAAAAATACAAATGAAGAAAGAGAAGATAAAACTTTGAGGGTAAATTTGCATATAACATCAAAATGAACAGCAAGTGGGTTTTTAATTATCAGAAAGGAAAGTGAAATGTCAAAGTGAACATATGTCCCCTCAGACCACAAGGCTGGGAAATAATAATAGCGAACCAGGAATTGTCAGAGGAGTTGAATAAACACTTTGCATCAGTCTTCGTAGTAGACAGCACTAATTGCATTCCAAAATGACTGAATACTCTGGATATACCTAACAACCCAGCCTCAACAATCCTCAGCAGTAGCGATTCACTCCCCTCTGAGAGAGAAAATTCCTTCTCATCTCTGTCTTAAATGTGCAACCCCTTATTCTGAGATGATGCGCTCTAGTCTTGGACTCTCCCACAAGGGGAAACAACCTTTCCACACCTACCCTGTCTAAGAATCTTGTATGTTTCAATAAGGTCGCCTGTCATTCTTCTAAACTCCAATGAGTACAAGTCCCATCTACTCAACCTCTCCTCATCAGAGAAGTCTGGGTTTCTGGAGAGATGAGGATGACACAAACAGTCTGCAGAGGGATATAGAGAGATATTTTCTTGTCTGGATAATGCACTGAAGCCTGTGGCTGTGAGACTTGAAATAAAATCCTGAAGCTCAGAGATAAGAATGCTATCTACAGAGACATGACTGATAAAAGAGGAACATGATGGATGAATTCTGCTGTATGATCCCCAAATGTTTGTCAATCAGCATCCCCCAGAAAAAATAAAGGAAGAAAGCTGAACCAGATCTGAACGTTATATCAACCCTGACTGGAACAACAAGGTGTAGAGCTGGATGAACACAGCAGGCCAAGCAGCATCATAGGAGCAGGAAGGCTGACGTTTCAGGCCTAGACCCTTCATCCCGA